>NC_091743.1:70798478-71043478 GCF_043380555.1 Nothobranchius furzeri
AGTAAGGACTCCAAAGCGCTTTACGCTACAGTGTATCATTCATCCATTCACACACACAGCTGCCCTGGGGCGCACTGACAGAGGAGAGGCTGCTGAGCACAGGTGCCACCGGTCCTTCTGACCATCACCAGTGGGCAAGCTGGGTTAAGTGTCTTGCCCAAGGACACAACAGCAGAATTCTCTGTCCGGAGCCGGGATTGAACCTGCAATCTCCCGATTACTGGACAACCCGCTCAACCTGTTGAGCTACTGCTGCCCTTGGCACTGCAGTCTGGTTCCTGCATGTTTTAGATCATGAACCCAGTTGATTTGTTTAATTTAGTAATGAATCACTCCTGTAGACACTGTGGAAGCCTGGGAGGCATTTGAGCTGTTAAATTAATGTTAAAAAGACAAACGCACAGCCAGGAGATAGTTTTGCATTCGGTTCTTCAAACAGCCACTAGAGGTGCTAAAAGCAACCCTAAAATGCCCGTCCCCCTTTAACCCTCCCACTGTCCTAATTTGTGTGATCCCACGAGGAAAGTTGACCATTGAGCCGGGTTGATGGTTTATCCCTTGGGTCCGTGTGGCAGGGGTGAGGAGTGAGCACCACCTCACCCCTGCCATGTGGACCTCAAGGGATAAACCATCAATCCTGCTCAGTGGTCAACTTTCCTCGAGGGGTCACCCATAAAGACAGTGGGAGGGTTAAACATATTCCTTTTCTGGGTTTGTGATTATGTTGCTTGGGAAGTACATTTGTCTTTTGTGTGAAAATAAGTTTAACGTAAATGAAAAAATGATGCAAAAAGAGGTTCAAGTGTGTTTACTGATAGGCCGCCATTATTCGATCCCCCTATTTTCTACAGGTCTGAGTCTTTGCACACAGCGTCCAAAATCAGTTGTTTCACTCTCAAAAACCCTGATGAATCCACCTTTCATGTGCAACAATAGATAATTACTTTGTCTCAGAGATTCCTACTTCAGCACATTTTGCAGAAATAATGAGATATTGAGTTCAACACAAAATAAAGAAGAGGGTTCCAAGAAAGTATGGATCGATCAGTTATCAATCAGCACATTCTCATCTTTATTCTGCTCCAAACTGGGAACTTTTTGGGTGACGGTTAAATGGCTGAAGCCACACAAAGTCTCTGCTTGATGTCTCACACCTAACAGATCGAGAAATTTGAACATCAGGCTGTTCTAATCAGAGATAATCAGCTGTTATCGGCTTCTGTTTGTTTCCTCTTTAGATATACTCATAAAGGAAAAGATTGATCATTATAGTGTTCCACTTTCACTTTAAATAACTGTTGGAGCTTACTAGAGTGAAAAGAAGCTGCCATGTTCTTCGGGTGAAGATAGCAGACCATGTGTGGTGGTGGGTTTCAGGAGGCAGAAGAGCAGGCAACGGATGAAAATAAAAATATGTTTAATTGTAGAACGGGAGCGACAGGACAAACGAACATGCACAAAACGACAATGATCTGACGAAGACAGCAACAAGGAGGGAGGTATAAATACACAAGGGAATCAGGAACACATGGGCAGAGTAATGAGGGACAGGTGAGAACAATAAGGGTAATCAAGGCAGGAGAGACACAGTCAGGGAGGCCGGGGTGGATCATGACAGAAGCAGGTCGTGGATCCAGTAAACAGCTGTAAAACCAATCTGACAGCTGGATATAGGAGTTTTATTTATATTTTATTTGTGAGATTCCAATTAAAGTTCATGAAAAAGGCCTTTAGGTCTGAAAATATCATGGAAACAATTTTAGTTTCTCTCAAGTCAAAGTGAAATTAATTTTATTCATGAATACAGTCTGGTATAGAAATCCTCAGTAGTCAAATGAATCAATTTTCCAATTTATTCACAGTATTAATTGCACCAGCAGCGTAATGAACTTGGTCGTGTAAGACCAGAACCAAGCAAATGAAAGTTTTTTTTCTGTGAGTGAATCCATTTGAGTTTCTGTGACAATGAGACACGTTTCTTATGGCTGGGAATCCATTCTGCTGATCTTACACTGCAAAAAACAGTTTTCAAGAAATGAACCCTCCCACTGTCCTAATGGGTGACCTTGCGAGGAAAGTTGACCATTGAGCAGGAATGATGGTTTATCCCTTGGGTCCACGTGGCAGGGGTGAGGAGTGAGCACCACCTCACCCCTGCCACGTGGACCTCAAGGGATAAACCATCAATCCTGAGGGTTAATTAATTGTTTAATATTAGATCTTTTGTCCTATTTTTTTAGTCCAAAAATTATCTGGACCAACAAATAACTAAATAGTACCGTAGATTATTTTGTTAGTCTTAAGATTTCCAAACAACTTTTTATTACCGCATTGGCAGATTTTTTAAAATCTCATTTAATTCGATTTATTTATATAGTGCCAAATCCCAACAAGAGTCTTTTGAAGGGACTTTACAAAGTAAACATTCCAACTGAACCTACTTATCAGTGCATTGAGTTCAGTTCCTTCTGCCGGTAGTTAGGTTTCCTGTGTAAGGAAACCCAGCAGATTGCATCGAGTCACTAACTTGTGTCAGAGATTAAATCCCCACAGACAGAAAAGAAGAAGAAACAATTTACAAGGCTTTCATTCCTACTGGAGACTGCAGCAAATGGATTAAAAGTATGAGTAAAGTTGACCTTTAAGAATATTTACCTAATTTCAAGTTGTGCTGTTTTTTAACTTAAGATTTGTTTTCGTTCAAGACAAAAAATTATATCAGGTTTTTGCAGTGTAAAATTGGAGTCAGTCGTCATAATCAGAATAGTTCAATCACAGCCATGTGCATGAATGTGGATTTATAAAAACTTATATTGTACCAGTACTGTATTAAATGTATGGTGTATATTATATTTCAACAAGAAAATTTAACATAATAGTGTTGATTACCTTTTTCTTGGTTATGTCATAAATTATTTTTTTATTGTTTAATCAGAAAATAGATTAAAGGTGCATTATGTAGAAATGAAGTAAAAAAAATTAGTAAAAAGTAAAATGTGGTTACTGCAACCTCTTTCAACAACTCCCTATTTAAAGGCAACAAAAGCTAAATGGCAGGTCTCCTTATCTGGTTACTTTTTCATTAGTTGTGACATATTTAAAGAAACACAGTAAATAACATCAGAAATACTAAGTAATGTCTCTGGTTTATGGAGACTGTGTGTGACTGTGGCATTTCTACGCGGTACATATTAGTAAGTCATGGGTCTGTTATGTTAATTTAAAGTTTTACGGTTTGATTTTAAGTTTGTCCAGTTCAAACTTATGAGAATGTGTGAAAAAAGAAAGAAACAAAGTAAACAAAAGTTTGGTTGCTGGTGTGAAAAACACCTTAAATCTTACAAACAATATCAGATTTATTACTGTAGGGTTATTCTGCATGAGTACTGAATATCATTTATGCAAACAACCATTTTCAAATATCAAATATCCTGCACAAAAACAGAAGACTGTGGACAAATGTCCCATTCAGGCCCCTAAATTCAGCTGCACAGGAAAGAGCGCCACAGAAAAGCTTTAAATGACCGCTGGGGTGCTGTACTCGGATTATTCTGTCACTTTTTCTCAAGGCCTCAGCAAATTCTATTAATTAATTAATTTGAAGAGGTAATAAAGCGACTGCTTCAAAAGTAAAGCCTCGTGAGAATTATCTAAGAAACTAACTTTTTCTACATTGATTTGAAAAAATACACCAATACCTGAAAGATGTAGAACAAGACAATTCATGTGTGAGTAATAAATCCATTTAGTAAACAGTTAAAAGCTGTATCCATTTAAATTAATTAAATCATGTCTAGTTTGCTGTTTGGACTTTGCTACTTCCTGCACAACACTGCAGGCTTGAGTGAAAACGCATTACTGAGCAAAGAAATGAAAGGAAACAGATTTGTCTTCCTTAAACCTGACGCTTTGTCACCATTAGATATAAGGGGAGGTGGGAGTTTGGAGCCGGAACATTTAAAATCTCAGGCACATTAAGTAAGAGGAACCAAAAAATGCGGTCAACGTTTGTGATTTACTTGGAACCCTGAGAAACGTGGTGAATCTCGCTAGGACGCCGTGTTATGCGAGTGCTGGCTGAGGAAACAAGGCTGTAATTTATCTCATGAATTATCTACTTTATGACAACCGCCCCAGAGAGCCGCTTCCTTTCTATGGCAGCTCCAGAAATGTTAGGGCGCGTTCCTTTAAGGCCACACGACAAGAGCTGCGTTTTCACAGCCGCAACTGGAATGTGCTGTTTTGAAGACAGTGTAAGCGAATTGGAAGACTAGGTTAAAGAACAGAATGGGAGGGGGAGAGAAATGAGCCGTCCCAAATTTTTCTGTTTACTCACCCTGGATGCTTTTCAGTGCAAGCTAATGGAGGGCTAAGATCGCTGAGCTGCATCTAGCAGGAGATAAATGGACTGAAATGTGGGAACAGGAGCGTTGCATCTCCTGCCCTGGAGGAGAGGAGGGAGGATGCTCATGCTGCCTATTAAGGATGAAGATGCTCTGAGAGGAAACCATCTGGGAGTCAGAAGAGCATATTAAAAACTGTTGACTTCCTGTTAGCTGACTGGCTTAGTCAATGATGATCATCTTTCAAAACAATGAATCCTACAGTCCTCACTTCCCTCCCGTGATCTTTAGAGTATTTTTTGTTCACATTCTCCCACACGACTACACGTTTTACAGAGTTTATTTTTTTTAAAAGCCCTACTTGATATTCTTCTCCATCACCAGCTTCCTTGCCTGTACAGCTTTCGGTTCCTAGCCATCATCACAAGCACACCTTGGGGCTTGGATTGAAAATGACTCAAAGGGCAGGTTTGACTGTTGAATCTACAGGTTAAAACATATCTCGATCTCCTGAAGCCTCTGGTACCGGAGGCGGCTTTCACTAAATATGTGAGCCTGGTTAATGGCCCAGTAAAAGACGGGAGGCGTGAGGTGAACCGTCTCCAGCCTCCTGTTGACTCAGAGCATAGCCTGGTAATGGCGCCTAACAGACTTCATCTTGTGGATCAAATACAATCTTTTCTAACATTGTACTTTAGAATAAAAGCCGTTACGGTGCCGTGTTTACAAATTTCCAACGGGAGAACCAACTGCATCATGAGCTATCATGGTCTCACATCTTTGCAAGTGTTTGTGGGAGAAGGGAGAGTTGGAAGCGAGATAGGGATCGATACAGAGAGCTGCTACCTCACATTGATTGATTTACTGTATCTGTGGAGCTGGACCTGCCTGTCTGTTAGGATTAAGGAATTATGTTTTATCAAACCTGTGCCCCTGACAGACCCATTTCCAACACAATCACTCCAGACTGCAACATATGAAAAACTAGGGCATATCAGAGTGAAAGAGAGCTTTGGTGGGGTAGTGAGGATTCAGATAATGGAAATATAATGGTTGGTGGTGACACACAAACACCGAGTGTCTGTGTGAAAGCTGAATTTGAGATAATCTGGCCTCAGACTTGTTAACTGGACCAGACTCTCTTCAAATAAACTATTAAAGGAACAATTTAGCTTTGTGACAGAGGAATGTAAAGAGTAGAGTCGTCGATTTAACAAGAGTCCACAAAATAAAGCTGCTCAAGCCTTTTAAACTGAAACACCTAAGGCTGCTCTCTGGCCTTTTGCATGCATCCTGTTTCAGTTGCCTGTCAGATTAACCCTCTCAGGCTCAAAATGTTTTGATCAAAGGATGAACAACTAAGTCCTTCAGGGGTACTTCTGAGTTAAAAAATGTTCATGAAATACGTACGTGGAGTAACCAGGTAGGTTTTAACATTGCAAATCTGCAACGCCTGCCTCCAGAGGGTTAAGTGATCTACATTCAGAGATTAATTAATCAACTCAAATATCATAATTTATATAAAATCAGTGCTCTATCCCGCCCTGGTCCTTGAGATCTTATATCCAGCAGGATTTAGTTCTCTGCTCCAACACACTTGATTCAATTGCTTAATTGCCTGTTCAGTGGGTCATCAAGCTCTGAAGAAGTCGATACACCTGCTGATTGAAATCAGGTGTGTTGGAGCAGAGAAACATCTAAAAAGCATACTGGTCATGCCTCACTGACCCCGTGGTCCGGTTTCCGTATGGTTTCCGCAAAAAACTAAAATCACTGAGTCCAATCAGAGCATTCACACCAGCTACAGCGCGCATCTGAAAGAAGTTTCTGCATGGAGTCTATTTTTAATCTGACGTCACATGCGGATTATCATGAATTTATGGAAATTGCATGAGCCAAACAGGAAGTGAGATATGATTCAACAAAGCGCATTCAGTTTATTTCAAAACAAAACCTGTGATACATAGTTCACACCGTTTTTTTTATTATTAACAATAAGCACGTGTTCACAATGTATGATAGTCCACGTTATTTTTATAAGTATACATTTACGCATATTGTAAATTTCTGATCGTCATGGGAACAAATTTACAGAAACATTCAGACCACATGCCATAGTTGGTGTAAATGAGGCGTTAGGGGCTCTCCAGAACCAGGATTGGGTAATCCTCCTCTAATTAATGAGGTAGATCCTGATCAGATAGACGTTAGGACGTCTGTACCAAAAGTAGGTTGCTGCCATTGGCTGTTTGTGTTAGCAAAGAGTTAAATAGGTGTACCTCACCCTGGCGTTTCACTGGATGTGTAAGCGGGATGAAACATAGATGTGTGTTTTACCCCCAAGCTTCCTTCCCACTAGGAGCGTTTCAGGCTAGAAACGGCAGCTAAAGAGTTACCCCTTGTGAAATAGGTCATGTAATGTAATAGCTGCAATTTACCCGCAAGCTCGTTCCCAAACAGGAGATATTCTGAAGCGAAACAGAAGCAAAAGCCTTCCAGAAAGATGATTCCATGATAATAATAATAATAATAATAATAATAATAATAATAATAATACATCAAACTTATATAGCGCTTTTTAGGACACTCAAAGACGCTTTCATGCATTCTCGCATTCTCACACTGGAAGTGATGGTAAGCTACTTTGTAGCCACAGCCATCCTGGGGAGGCCTGACAGAGGCGAGGCTGTCATTCAGTGCCGTCGGCCCCTCTGACCACCACCAACACAGGTAAGTTGGGTGAAGTGTCTTGCCCAAGGACACACCAGCAGAATACCCCTGGCAGGAGCTGGAATCGAACCCATGACCCTCCGATCACGAGGCACCCCGCTCTACCTCCTGAGCTACTGCTGTGATGTAACAAAATCATGGAAGAATTGCAACACCACGCATGGTTTTAGAAGTCCACACACAATAACAAGCAAGGAGAAAAACAGCTGCATGTTCCAAAAAAGGTTGGTGGTTTATTTTCTTTTTGTTTACGTACTGCTAGTACTAGTGAAAGACTTTTATTTAAAGAGTTGTACACTGCTTTTGTGTTTGACTTCCAGTCTAGCATAATCTAAACTGGACTCTGACCCATTTTGGAAGTGTAGCACGCAAAAAATATACTCGAAACGTAATGATGGTGTCCCCTCAGCTGGTCCAACAAAGTCACTAAATCGCCGGAAAATTGCAGGACCACATCAGATTTCAGCAGTTTACGTGATAACAAGCGTACTACAATTCACGGATGGACCCTTATGCGTCCAGTGGAAAGTCCCGGAACAAAATATTACTGGCATCTTTATAAAACATCAAAACAAAAAGTCTGATCTTCTCGCAGATGCAATGGGCATCATGCACGCGGCACAACTAATGCGAGAAACCCAGCTTAGTGCACCAACAGTTTCAAAGGTTCAACGATGCACTCTTTGGAAGCCAGCTGTAACAATAAATGACAACCATATTAAGAGACAACAGGATAAACATTTTCAAAGTTTACAACAAAGAATCTATTTCTGCAGCTCAATAAGGACCTTCAAACGCAGCGATGCTAAAAGCCCTCACATTCATTGATTGATAAGTCACACAAAAAATTGATCACGGCAAATAAGAGAATTGATTATTAGTGCAAGGAATCTTTTCGTCCAATTCTCCTCAGTGACGTTTATCTCATTATTTTTAGGACAAAAACTTTAGGACAAAGAAAAGCAGCGACAAAATGTCAATTCAGCCTCTGGGAATAGATTTTCTGACAACGTACAAATAGAGATAGAACAATTAATCAGTCAGTTGATTAGTTGACATTTTCAGATAATCAGCACTGGCTGCAGATTACCTCGCAGGGCAGAAGAAAGAAAAAACACAGACAAAATGTCATTTTTTCAGTGTAGCTGCTGAGGATCCAGCTCTCTAATGACCTGTGGCCATTTGTTAAGGTGATAAATGTTTTTCAGGATATTTAAAATGAATGCATTGCAAATTGATTGCGGAGTAGATAGAAAAGTACTTTCATTTAAAGTAGCAGTTGTTGGCGATTTGTTTTTATTAATGTGACTTTTTCTTTATTATATCCCAAAATAAAATATAAGAAATAATTATGAGGCTGGGATCATTAGTTTTCCAGACAATATCGTGAAATTATCTGGCACTGGAGAGAGTGCAGCTCCTTTTAAATGTAATACAAACAGTTAATTTATTCATGAAAACAAAATAAAATAGCATAAAATAAAATATCACATTCAAAAGTGTAAATTTATTCATCGAGTAGTGCCCTTATCTATCTTTGATGAAGCAACTATTAAATGCAGTCAGTTTTGTTTATATGATAACAAGCAAAACTAAGCAGAGAACAACCTCGCCTAGTAAATAAGAGACTGAAGCACCAGTATATCCAACTTAATGAGCTCAATCCAGGAGCTTTCTGCTTCAGCTAATGTCAACTTCAGCTGACCTGGTCATTACACATCCAGCCCAAACTACAGAAAAGCTCAGTTTAAACAATAAAACCTTCCCTGGAGGAACAACCTGCCAGATTATAGATGGTGCCACTCAATAAACGTACTGAACCACAAAACAGGAAGATGGAGTCAAGGTATGACTGAATAACACAGGCCTCCAGTAGTTTTGGATAAATGCATTGCTCATTCAAACATTTTTAGTAATTTATGACTGTTTGGAGCAGATTTGGTTCATGCTTTTGCATGATATTTTCATTTCTTATATAAATCGTGGTATAGCCAATATTTTTCTGTAAGAGTAGGAGGAACGTTGCTGAGCACTAAATAGCAGCCGTTATATTTTTGCTTCAAGCTGAAACTACAAATGTTTGAAATATATAAAGGAATATAGAGGTACAAAAAATTGGAAGACTTAAATGTATTTGCTAATTCAAAGAGGGAATAAAGATGGTAGATAAAACGCTTTGCTTTCTATTTAACTTCATCAAAAGTGCAGTACATAAGAATGAGCTAAGAAGGACATCTTGTGGTTAAATTTGGGTACTGCAGCCCGTTTTTATAAACATAAAGTGACTTTCTTTGCTGTTCCATGAGTTTCATGGTTGTTGCTGGTTCCGCATCAGCACCAGAAGACTACATGACAAACAAAGACGAGTCACACACAGTAAGATGATAAGCAGATGAATACATTGTCTCTAATATCTGGGGTTAGCACTTTTGGGAGTTTTACGGTACTGAGCACTTACTACACTTATTATGGTATGCCTCAGGCATTAGAGGTAGTGTAGTTTGCTGTGATTGACTCATTATTCACTTCACGCATACATTTCACTGTAATATTGAGTTGTCGGTAACTGAAAATGTAGCATAAGATATTTTTAGAGCCGACTATTTACTTCTCATTCAGCGTTAGCATTGTTAAAACTGACAACTGAAAATCTATTTCAAAATAAACCACCCTGCCGTAGCAAAATTCATGATCTAGCAATGCTCCATTAGAACCTTGCAGCTTCGGCCAGTATTGTAGCCGGCCAATCACAGCGCGTTTATTTAGAAATATGTATTATTTAATGTTTTATGTAGTTCTTCCATGATGTAATGGCGGACTGCCTTGTTGACTGACATCCATGACGGTCCAATCACACAGCACTCATGTGTTTGTTGGACCAATCTCAGCACAGCCCAGTGGGCAGGATGTTAGAGTGACTAAGCAAAACCAAGAGGGCCGCGGGTTCAAAGCAGTACAATCACAGCGCTCTATTGGTTTGGTGGTCCAATAACAGCACTCTGTTGGTGGGCAGGATGTTACTCATGCAAAGATGGTGCCGGCTCATTTGAAATGATTTTAGCATCAACTTTGGACTATTTGGACTTGAGCGTTTCTTTGAGATAGAGGTAAATGGTAAATGGCCTATATTTGATATAACACCTTCTAGAGACTTGGAACCCCCCAAGGCGCTTTACAACACAACCAGTCATTCACCCGTTCACACACACATTCACATACTGGTGGGGATGAGCTACGATGTAGCCACAGCTGTCCTGGGGCACACTGACAGAGGCGACGCTGCCGAGCACTGGTGCCACTGGTCCCTCTGACCACCACCAGCAGGCAAGGTGGGTTAAGTGTCTTGCCCAAGGACACAACGACAGCGCCAGACTGAGCTGGGCATGAATCTGCAACCTTCCGATTACGGGGCGAGCACTTAACTCCTGTGCCACCATCGCCCAGGTAGTTAAGTTTATTTAGAATCTTCTTCTTTTGCGTCTTCTTTGACAGAGTATTGTGGACTGTCTTGTTGACCGACATTCATTGCGGTGAGTACGTCACCTTGTTTGTTATCCAGTAGCACGCGGAAAGTTTGAAAGACAACCATAGATTCTGCCCTATGACTGAGTCTATATATTCTCATATATAGGACGGCTTGTCAGGCTAAGGAATTTCTACAAGAACTTAATTTGACAAATCTTTCTTACAGTAATGTTATTTTTCCATTAAACTTGTCTTTGACTTTCCATAATGTGTTTAATCTGTTTCATATGTTGACACCAAAGGTGTTTACGTGTCTTATTCTAAGTTTCCCTTTCCATTCACACCTAAGTTCCCTTCAGAACCCTGTGATTGTTTTTTTTTTGTTGTTGTTGTTGTTGTTTTGTTTGTTTTTTTGTCGGGTGCTTCATTCAGTCGGTTTTGTAGTGTGAATGTGTGGGATGACATTTATAGATCCACTACCTTCAGAAAAGTCGATCCATTCAGCACATCCTCATGCATGTAAGGATTTATTTTAAATGCATGATTGATTACATTTTTCTGGAGCACAAACACCTGCCTTCCCACAGAGAAAGCCACCATTCAGGCTGTGAATTCCTGAAGATTCGAGCACATTACATTTTTTTTCTACTGCAATTTTTCCACAAGCAGAGCTCTTACTGTCTGTCAAACTCTTGTACGGATCAAAGCCAAACCTCTGCAGTGAAAATGAGCGGCCTGCAACCCACGGGTCCTTTGAGATCCTCAGCAGATGTTGGCAGTGTGAAATCTTCTTCCAAAACTGCAGGTGGTAAAGGGCATTTGCCAAGAAATGCATGGCCAGTGTGTGGGCTGGAAACCGTTCTTCTCACCAGTGTTAACACAGAATAAATGACATAACATGGTGACTGGAAGTATAGCGCCTCAGCTGAGGTTTTCTCTAGACAACTCAGCCAGTTTTTCACAAAGTCGCATGATATGAAGTGACATCTTTTGGAGAAGGTAACTTGGAATGCTTAATACACGCTTGCTGATTGTGAAAGTCGTGGGCTGCACGAGAAAATGCAGGTAAAGGAATTAACCCAGATAAACTTTCTCGGCAGAGCAGCTCTACCTTTGACGGATGATTTGAGAAAAAGGATGGTTTTGTTATCTTTTAATTTTACTTATTTATTCATCTTTTACAAAGTCTTTCAAAGTCCAGCTGTGAACAGAATTAACAAAAATACTTTATTTTTAAACAAAATGTATAAATTTGCAATTTAGGTCGTTATCCTACTTCCAGGAAGTCTGATGAGTTAAACTCTGCTGAAAAGTTGATTTCAGATGAAATTTTTGACTGCTTGTGGAAACTGTCTCTACAAGCTGCACAGTAGAAGGATTTCTCAGTAATTATGTTCCATCTCAGACAAGTAAAACCACCAACCAGAGCTCCCCAACGCACAACAAATGACAATAATGTGCAGTTGTCTCCAGTGCACAGATTATCGCAGGTCCCCACAAGTGTGTAATTGCTAGGTGACAGTTAGGGAGACGGCGCAACAATGCAATCTCAAGTTAAGATCATTAGAACAAAAAAGGCATTGTTAAAGAAGATAGATGTTTTTTTCTGGAGCAGAGCTCTAGCTGCATTCATGTCACAACTCAAACATCAGTTTGCTCCGCCGTGCCTGCAGGAGCTGCCCTGAACACCGTAACAAGTCTTCAGGGGCAGCAGAGAACAATGTCACTGACAATTTTATACAGCATGAAGCCTGACTGCTGATGAGCAATGTTTTTCTCTCCTTGATGCAAATATAAACAAATATAAATCATTTCCTAAAAAACAATTTTCTTAAAGGTCTGCCCTGGCAGCACCTCTGATTAACGTTTACTGTGTTTCCATCCAGTTGCACACATAAACACATATTTGTTTCCAATTTCCTCGTCTTTCCATTGCATTTTAATCTGTTTTGCTAATTTGTGACACTGTTTTGTTTCCTGTTACAGTCTTCACAATGTCCTCATAAAAGATGAGTATTATTTTCTCCTATTACTATAAATGATGAGGTTTGTTTTCATCCCACAGCAGGATGTGAACGTTTCCACTGACCTCCTAATTCAGTGATAATTAACTGATTCAACCACAGAAATCACGTTGTGCTTCATTTTCTTCCTTCTGATTTATTCCATAGTTGAAGCTGCTTAGAGAATGTGTCTGCTTTCTAAGAATCAGAGACAACAAATAAAATATCTGGTTCTGGAAGTCTGATTTTGTAAAAGTTAGCTTAACTTTAGTTTTATGCATTGAAAGAGTAAACTGAACACTCACATCTCTGTTTGTTCCCCACACACTTGCACAGAACATTGAAAATGTGAAAATAAAAACCGCTTCAGATGCAAAAAACGTGGTGGAGGAGAAATGTATGAATTCATAAACAGGTATGATGTTTGGGAAGCCTCTTAGCTCAAAGTGGAAGGGATTTTTACATTTCTGGTCCTAGCTTAAAACGTGCATCAAAACAAATGTGTGAAGTAGTGCAGCATTTTCCACAAAAATGAAACTGTTTTGATTTCACCATTTCATGATAATCGACTGCTATTAAATTCGTAGAGTTGTGCAGCGTGCTATTACGCTGATTTATCTTATGATTAGGAGAAATTTAGACATTCTAGAAAAAAAGCAGCTGAGCATAAATCCAGCTAGTCTTTCCATCATTTACTACTTATATTAAAGTAACAACAGATCTAAGCTACAGCTTTAACATTGATCTCAGTGATTGTTGGGTTAGAAAATTGACCAGTTTCATGTTTGACAGCTGTCTTCTGACCAAAAATTGCATAGTTTTGTGGAGGGGGTAGGTGACAGGGGGCGCTCTTAACCTGCTTTATGGCTTTTGAGCTTAATTTATACTTCTCCGTTGGCTCTCGCAGATAAATTAGCATAGATGTTGTCTTTTCAGACTTCTTCATCACTTGGGGATTGTTGCAAAACAACTCCCCACCAGGACAACAGCGGGCGTAGTGCTTTTCTGGGGTATCCTGCCACTATTACAGTAACATATCCGGTCCAAGATAGTACATTTACTGTTGTGTTTATATTGTTTTAACGTATTTAAGAGATTTTTTAACATAGACAAATTTGTCCCTAATTCTTCTCCACCTCTTCATATGATCAACACGTCTAAACCTAAATTTTTCATCATTTCCATCCACAAATAAAACTCTTGCTGCATATCTTTGTACTATTTCAGTGACGGGTGAATAAATGTTCATATTTTTGGACTTTTTCTGCGAGGCATTCTTCAATCTCTTTAGTTTCTGCAGCTAAATATATTTTTATTTTTTGAGGTGGCAGTAGTGGTGCTGTTGACAAATTTAAAGGAAGCAACATCCAGACAAATCACAGGCTTACGGTCTCCATTACTTTTGACAGATAGTTAAAAGTTGGGCATGGGCATATCTCCGTCACCCTCTGCGAGCCTGTCAGAAAGCTCTTGCGTACACAGATGGTGAAATTTATATTTGGTACTGTAAGGCTAGCAGTTAGCATTTTCAGTTTGCAGATAAGAATAAGAAGAAAAAGAAGAACTTTCTTTTTTCTGTTGGCATCATGGCTTAGACTGAAGGTAAAAATAAGAGAGTGATGTCTTTGGAGGCAAAGCAAAGAGTTAAAACCAGAGGGAACTTCGGCGTTGCCTACAAGTTTGAGGAAGCTAAAGGAGGCTACAAAATTACGGACTGATGGTGACCTGGCTTTGTTGCTACTGAACTTGTAAGTAATAACATTTTTTGTCCAGCAGTGATGATCTTTTTACTTCATGGTTCATTTTATTAGTTGCCTCATGTTAGTGTTAGCGCTGGCTACAGCAGGCTGCTGCAGTGTTCTTTACAACTGTTGTAATTCCACTTTCAAACCAAGTAGGGCGGAAGAGCAGAAAAGCGCTCTGTGTTACTTAAGTACACTGCATAAAACATAGAATAATTGTTCTAAGACCAGTAAATCTCTGTGTGAAAAATAAAGATAAAAAGCCATAACTGGGAAAAGTTCCCAAGTATCTAAAATTAATGCTCGTTTTGGATTCTGTAGCAGCCAAATATTTCATATGGCTGATCTGCGGGTATGTATGCTGGGCATACACTGTACGGCTTTTTCACTTTTTTGAGCCGATTTTCCCCTTTTGTGAGAATCTACAAGATCAGGACGAGTTTTGCACTGAGCGTCATGTAATAGCTAACAATCAGCAATTGTGAGCTTGCATGAATTTCTGGTTTGTTTGATATTTTGCTCATCCCTCGTGAGGGTATCGCACAGTTAAAGCGGCGCTGTGAGCAGCTGCGACCTAGAAAGTACCAGAACCGCTCACTACACATATGTCAACATGGCACGCAGGCTATTTCCCTATTAACACACATTGGTCGTTTTTATTTATACACTTTTTTCTCATCTCTTGTCTTCTTCCGCCTATCCGGGCCCGGGTCACGGGGGCAGCATCTCAACTAGGGAGTTCCAGACCGTCCTCTCCCCGGCCTTCTCCACCAGCTCCTCCCGTGGGACCCCAAGGTGTTCCTGGGCCAGTTCGTAGACTTTCTCCAACATGTCCTGGGTTGACCAGGGGGGCTCCTGTCGGCAGGACATGCCTGAAACACCTCCCTGGGGAGGCGTCCAAGAGGCATCCTAACAAGATGCCCAAACCACCTCAACTGACTCCTTTCGATATGGAGGAGCAGCGGATCTACTCCGAGTCTCTACCGAAGGTCGAGCTTCTCACCCTATCTCTAAGGCTGAGCCCAGCCACCCTGCGGAGAAAACTCATTTCAGCCGATTGTATCCGCGATCTTGTTCTTTTGATCATTACCCAAAGCTCATGACCATAGGTCAGGACTGGGCAGTAGGTCGACTGGTAAATCGAGAGCCTTGCTTTCCGGCTCAGCTCCTTCTTCACTCTTCACCACAACAGACCGGTTCAGCGTCCGCATCACTGCCGACGCTGCCCCAATCCGCCTGTCGATCTCCTGCTCCCTCCTTCCCTCACTCGTGAACAACACCCCGAGATACTTGAACTTCTCCACTTGAGGCAGGACCTCTCTCCTTACGCGGAGTTGGCAAGCCGCCCTTTTCCGGTTGAGAACCATGATCTCGGACTTGGAGCTGCTGATCCTCATCCCAGCCTCTTCACACTCAGCTGCGAACCTCCCCAGCAAGAGCTGTAGGTCAGAGCCTGATGAAGCTAGGAGGACCAGATCATCCGCATAAAGCAGAGATGAGATTCTCCTGCCACCAAACTCCACACCCTCAACACCACGGCTGACCGGTAACAGTGGGCAGCCCTGGCGGAGCCCAACCCTCACCGGGAACAGGTCCAACTTACTGCCGGCTATGCGGACCAAACTCGCACTCCTCTGGTACAGGGACTGAATGACCCTTAGCAAAAGACCATCCACCCCATACTCCTGGAGTGCCCCCCACAGGGTGCCTCTGGGGATATGGACAGAAGCCTTTTCCAAATCCACAAAACACATTTGGATTGGTTGGGCAAACTCCCATGCCCCCTCCATCACCCTAGCAAGGGTAAAGAGTTGGTCCACAGTTCCACAAACAGGATGAAAAATATACACTTTTTTTTGCACACAATGACAAGGATGGTCAAAAATCGTGTTTAAGTCAAATTAAACTGATAAAACACTAATTTACTTTCTTACTTTCGTTTTCCTCATCCAATCCCCATAAACTCCTGTGTGTCCTACAACAGCACTCTCGAAGGAACACAGACATCGATAACAACACAAAAAAGTCTGATGTTGCTACCACACGTACAGTGTGAGCAGTCAGGTCACATCTGAGAACTGGGTCGTAGCGTGAGATTTGCTCTGCCGTACAAGTCGTACAGTTTGAGCTGAATCTGAACGCTACGACTGAAAAAGTCACACAGTCACACAGAACTGAGCCCAAAGGTTTGATGATAAAGTTTGTTTCAGCTTCTAAACAACTCTAGGACTCTTTTTTAAGTTTATGTTTCATGACTGCACTCACACTTTTAAATTCAAGCTGTTTTGACTTTGTGTCCCGTCTCTTAATTTCTGCAAATGAAATATTGTTTTCATGTTTAACTCAATGAAGGGTTTAAGTTACAGGCCTTGGTTTTGTTGTTGAAACACTTTTCACCTGGTGCCTGTAAGCCTGAGTTTTTCCATCATATGTTGGGAAATGATGTCTTTTTACCAGTGATCTCATGTTGCATTGCAAGGTTGCACGCAATCTGGGTGATTTTTTTTTTTACCAAATTCTAGCCCAAAATCTGGAAAGCTGACTAAGGTAAAGCCATTTTTGTATTTCCTTTGCATCCTTTTGCTATTTTGAGGCAGGTGATATAAACATATATGCAATATATTCTGATTCTATTTACATTTTTATATTTCTTTTTAGATTTTAAACAAAAGATTTCTTCTTTCTAAATCAAAAGGAATTGGGGCAGTTTTGCTGTGCTCTACAGAATTGCTGAGATTATTCTCTACATGATCAAGAAAAACATGAATTTGGTGTTATGTCATTAAACTTTAAATCAAAATAACATCTTCTGTAAATGTGGCTGAGAACTAAAACACTGTTTATACAAACAAGTAGAACATTGTACTCAAATCTTCCCACTCACGTTCCTTCCTTAATCACTCCAGAGTTACATTTTCTATTTAAAGCCTGTAAAAATAATCTGTGTCCTTAAAACAAGCTTCACTACCGCAGCTTATTAAGCATGTTTCTGTTTCCAACGTTGGAACTTCAGGGTGAATTTACCAGAACTTCCCAGCATGTTCGTGTCTCCACTTCACCGTGCCGGCTGAACGGACGTTTTCAGGACCTTTCGATGTTGCTGAACAGGGGTAGGCAATCGGAATGGCCTGGCTGAGTAGCTGAGCGGAACCTGATTGGTTGTAAATCAGTAGGAAATGACATCAGCAGATGCCGTCCCAAACAACAAAAAGTTGCCTTTGAGGCAGAATGCAAGGAAGAGAAAATAAGCGCAAAACTCAGACCACCCAAAAACACGGTAGAAAGCCCCCACAGTAATGTAACTCACAGGGATGTGCTGTGTCACAGAGCGCCGTAAAAAAAAATGAAGCTTCTTCCGGTCATTGAATGTCACAGTTTACATCATGCAGCCACTCTCATCCTCTGATTGGATTAAATAATGCCATACTTTCACGGAATATAACTTTTACTGTTATTAAAGAGATACTAAGCAGTTTAGCTAGATTTTAGTACTGACTAGTGTCCGTTATTAATTCCCTGTGGTAAACCGAAAAGTTCCCTGCTGTGAGTTTGTCTTTTTCACACCTTAATCTAACTGCTGAAATGTCTCCTCAGCTTTCATTAGTTTCTAAAGTAGTAGTTCATCACTAAATCTAACTAATCAGCTGGGTTCATGATCTAAAACATGCAGGAAACGTGCTGGAAACAGACTGCAGCTCCACCATGTCAGCTCCACTCCACAGCTCCCTCCACCAGCAGGGGGCAGCCCACCAACTCTGAAGTTGCAAGTGTGGTATTCTGACCACAAAGGGTGGTGGAGGTCTGAGTAGCATTTCATTAACTCTGTAAAGGTTCATTTTAGTATATATATATCTGTATTTTAATATATACTTGCTCGGTATTTAGATGCATGAAAAGGTTGCATAGTTTGCCTTTAAAGTGAAGGTCAAGGCCTGGGTGGAGACGTATTTCATCCACACTTCCTGTTAGGAAAACGCTTCTGAAAGAGGCATCGCCTGGCGGACCGAGAGAGCAGCACTGAGGCAGTTGTAGACCACACCCCCCTCAACCCCAAGAAAAATGAGTTGTCAACGAGCGCGTGCACACACACACACAACTTACCGCTCAGGAGAAAAGCAGACACAGATTCTGCAGCATTCTGGAGGATATCCTATTAAACGCGATCATTAGATGAAAAAGGGAGGAGGGCATTATTTTTCAAGGAGGCGAGCGGCTCGCAGCGCTAATGTGTCATATCAGCAGGTGAGTGGCTGAGCCAGGTGGAGGTGCGGCTGCCTCACCTGGAGACCAGTGCAGTGCAGCCACGTTGTAATTTGCTGATGTCACGTTTTTCAGCTTAGCCATCAACCACAGCTGATTCTACATAAATGTGGAGCAGAGTTTTTAACCTGAAGATGGAGATCTAATTATGGTTTGGGGCTGAAATATTAAATTTATAGTAAGTTGCACTAAACTGCCACACTAATGATTACACATGTGTACAGCACCATTAGACACTCATCTATACAGGTTATCAGCAAAACAAAGTGAATTTAGGCGTTACTTGCCCTTTAATGTTACTGTGGACGTTTTGGGCGCTAATCAGTGACATCACTCACTGCCGAAGCAGTCGTGACATGCTGAAGTCTGTGCAAAGTCCTGAAAAGGCTGAATTTGAATGGAGACACAACAGCTGAGAGGACTGGGCCATTGAATCTCATAGTCAATTTCCCCCTCCCAGTATTTACCCTGAAGTTCTGACAATGGAAACACATCTAATAGTGATCAAAAGGAGTGATCATGTAACTAATCAGAAAGACAGTAAAAAGAACCTAAAGGAAAATTCACATTTGCACCAGTTTTTGTTTTTCTGTTGCTTCCTGTTCAGAGTGCACCTTTAAAGCTTGTAAAAACACTCAGCAGGACCAAGAGGGTGTGGCCACTGAGCGGTGAGTGCAGATTCCCTTCACGTATGTTCAAATGGGAATAACATGCAGCATCACCATCTTGCACTTACACAAACCCGACGAAACAAAGTGAAAATGAACTGAATTCCATAGCCTGATGGTCAGGAGCGCTGATGTGAAGTTTCAGGATGTGAGAACCGAGCAGAGGCAGCAGAAAACGTCTGTCATTGAGCGATCTCCTTGGTGGTGGTTGTAATTTTTCATAAACCTGCAGAGTTTAAGGCTGCCTGTAAGGGCGGTAATGATTCATGGACAGACCGTAGATGCGGGAGTCTTTTTTGAACCCCTTTAATAGCTAAATGTGCTTCAGGTGCCAGTGTTTACTGAAAGAGCCATGCAGGCTAGTTTATAGCTCCTAATGTCATCGTTTCCATTCAACCAGTAGAACCTTAATGGAACCAACATGTCTTATCTCCTGCTTTTAACCAATCAATGAAAATGTTGTTTTTTTATCTTTTTGACCATGCAGTGCACTCCCCTTTTTTTAATGGATATTACTTTTAGTGAAGGTCTCAGTGGTGGTGTGTTTTTGCCATTTAACAGTCATTACTACTACCTTTGCATATTTTGGATGCATAATGGAACTTTAATTGATGGAATTTTTTGCCCTTGATTAGCTGCTTTTTATTTAATGTTTTTATGTAATTCAGGCTGTGATATGCTTTAGCGGCACACAGAGTGACTCTTCGACTCTCACACAGACGGAACATCTGTCAAAAATTATTCTCAGCATGACATTGTAATGGTAAAACCTGTCTATCTGAGCTCTGGCATGAAATATTCACTCAAAATGCAATGAGAGGTGGCGTCATGCTACATTTTGAAGCTCAAGAAGACACGGTTTTAAATGGCATTTGGTATATCCGGCTTTAAGCCAAAGCCCCAATAAAAAGTACATTGATTAACATTTTTTTCCCCCCACTTTGACGTCTGTAGTACCGCGCATGCAGATGTGAAACGTGTGAAGTTAAAAGACCTGTTTGAAGCTGTTTAGAACTTTTCAGAACAAGGATAGGCCTATATGTGATTAAAATGTCACCGTTGGAACTATAGAGATCTTGTTTGTTCTGAAATATAAGTTGTTGTTTTTTTCTTGAGACATTTTATCAACCCAGAAGAAAAATGCGTAGATCAGATGAAATCCTGCCTCCACCCAGTAGGTTCCACCCATTTCATGATGGAAGTCTAGATTCCCAGCAAAGCATTGTGGTCCATAAAGGAGAATAAAGCAGCTTTTGCAGCATCTATGCACAGGGACATTTCCCAGTGCCCTGGCTGCTGAACTGGCCCACTAACCCAATGAGAACTGCATCCCTGGAGACTTTCCATAAAGGAATCTAGCCACTAACACACAAACCACTCAGATGGAGAAAAGACGGCTGGCATGGATTATTGTCCCTGTTTGTTCCTAACGTTCACCCGCCAAACTTTATACTTTTCAGGAAGCGGCAAGGCAGTTAAGCAGTTTGGTTTGAATCATTGCTCTGGCCTCTCCATTGGATGGTTTTAAAACTGGAGTGGCACTAGTTTGAGGAAGTAATCTGTCTAAAAACCCTCTCCAAAACTGGCAGAATTTAACAAGCAGTCCATGAAGTCACGATCACATTCTGGCTCGGTTTTTGAGAAGTCCTAAAGATTATGCCCAACTTTTTCAAATTCTTCTTTATGAAGACTGAACAGGTTCCTGTACCTCTCACAGCCAAAAATGCAGACTAGATAAGAAAGAAATCACTCCTTCACAACTGTGGAGACTAAACTCCCTGCTAGCTACGCGGAGAGAGTAGGCATTAGTGTTTACAGTCTAAAGGAGGAGGGATCCGGATTTGTAACTCTCTGGATTGGGAGGGGAGGTGCGTGATGACAACAACCTGTTCACTCCAGACGGTTGCAATAGCTTTTTAGACCTGCAGAGCAGCTGCAGCTGAGACAGGAAAACGCACGTGTGAAGCCTAAATCTGCTTTAGGAGTGTTTTTTCCAAAGCTCCAAAAAGAAAACGTTGCATGATAGATATAAATGAAGATGTGGCTTAATCAGCAACAAGCGCTAACCACAAAAATGTAAAGTCACATTTTTACAGCTTAGTTTCATAAACTCAACCCCACTTCGCTCTGGGCAGTTTGATGCTACCCGTGCTGTAATTCTGCTCAACTCTAAACTTCTATCTGTCTCTGCCTTTTGGAGCTAAGCTAAATAAGTCCATCCACATATTTTATGTTCACTGCAGCATCTTATGTTGGCAGCTTGTGACGAATTCAAACATTTTTAGTGAAGATGTCAAATCTAAGAAGGGAGCTTCTGATAGGAAGGTTCCTTCGAATTTCTGAGTCCATCGCTGTGACATGAAGGAGTTTTTATGTATAAAATCATGCAAACGGTGGATCCAGGATCTTCCCCTTCCTGTCTTCTCTGCCCCTTCCTCGCTGACTTTAAGACCAGAATCCAGTGCGAGAGGGGGAGCCTATACAGTAGCTCCTGTCTTTTAATGAAAGGTGTTCATCACCACCGTGTCAGCAACAGTGTGTGACTACCACAGGTTGACGCCACTTAGTCACCCTAAGGGGAGCTTGTGCTGTCAAGTACAATTTGCAGTTCTGCCATTTTAGCCAGACAGACGAACCAACTTGGACAGAACCGAAGAGCTGGGCCACATAATGGGCCCTCCAGTTGTCTTTTTCTTAAGAAAGTGTATAGGATGACGTTTTTTTTCTCCTTTGTGTCCTCAGATCGGACTCGTTCTGCTGTGCCAGTCACTCCTCGTTTACACCGACACATGAATATCTCACACTTTTGCTCATCGCCCACTCAATTACATCACCATCCCTGAAAAGCCACAAAAGGTCAGTGAGCCATAGATGACCCATCTTTCACTTGGCTTTTACAAGCAAGCGCCTTCTCTTTGCCCCAGTTTCTCTGCCTGGCTGAGCCCTGATCACAGGCATAAGGGGTGGGGTGGGGGTGGGGGGTGGGGGTACTGCAATTCTTACTGACATCCTAAGATGTTGTGATTGCTCGGGGGGGAGGGGCTTTGTGTGTGAGCTGGGCAGAGGGTGTTGGTGGCAAGATAGGGACAGAGGCCTTGCCACGCAGGGACCTTCAGCATCCTGGAGAGGTTTGGAGAAGGCCGGCCTGACACCGGGCTTTCGGGGGGGAGAAATCGCTGACGGAGCTTCAGCGAGGGAGGGATGAGAGGAGTGAGTCGGTGCAGCTCCTCCTGGTATGCCAAATCGTCCCATGACCCATGCAGTGATACAGTCACGCCACAATCTAATCTCCCTTACTGTAATCACTGTGTAATTACAACTGTTTGCACTAAATAATTCACCAGAAGCAACCGCTGAGACAACATCCAGCTTTCATGGAATGCACTTCTTTGAGTTTTTCCGCTGCAGCCCATTACACCACTTTACTCTGCTGGGCAGGACCAAACCACGGAGATAAAAAAAAAATAAAAAAAATAACATCTTGTGTGATAATGTTTTGACTTGAGTTCACATAGCTCTGAGCTTGACCTGCCAGGGTTTGGCCAAATTGCTTGAAACCCTCTGTTTCTGTAGACAGTCTTCCATAAGATGTTGGTGAAACAGAACCCAAAAATCCCTGGAAGCTTTATTACTCTCATTTTTTTCAATAACTCACTCAGACGTCCAGTTGTGAGCCATATTTCATCTCTGCTCTGAAGAACGAGTCTTCCGACACCAAACATGAGAAAAACTCAACGGGCATGTCTGGAGGGGGGGGCAGCTTAGCCACAGAAGATCTCAGCAGCGGCAGAGAACACATCAGAAATCCCTGCCGTAGGCGAGCATAAGTCAACAGTGCCTAATGTGAGCCTTTGGTATGCATGATGTTAAATAGATTGTGAAAATGCTCTTTTCATGACTAAGATGAAGCTTTTCATTAATCTCAGAGCTGAACCTGCTTCTGCAAAACAACGAGCGTCCCTCGCAGGAGAGACAAAACACCCACGTTGGATGGGAGGGTTCTCAGAAGAGATGGGCTCACTCTCTATGCATCCGCCCCCCTTAGCGCTGAGTACAGTGGTGATTTGCATGTTTGTAGCCATATAAAATATGTCAAGTGCATGGCATTCTGTAATAATAATTTATTTTTTCTGCATGAGCATGCATCGTTTTTTGCAAGTGCCAATGTGTGCGTGCCTCTCAATGGCATCTACATATGCTCTTGTGCTCTTTGTGCAGCGTGTAGGAGGATGTGGTTGAGATAGGTTTTCACAGAATTTACAGTGAATTTTATCTAGCCTTTTACTTGCAGGAAAGCAGCATTTGGTCAGAGATGTAGTCTTTTCATTTTATTTCGGAAGGATCCTGTTAATGATACCCACATGTTAAAATAGAAACCAGCAACAAGATCCAAATAGTATTTCTGTTTAAGAGGTAATAAAGCTACGTATATATTATTTACAAGAAGAAAACTGAAAACTTTTGTTCTTCTAAATAACAGAAAACCTTCATGTTTGTTAAACTTGTTTAGTTAGTGTTACCAGACACATCGTTTAAATGTACGCATCTCCAACGTTTTCTGTTGTTTCAACGTGACGCTGTGACAGCTCATTTAAATGTGGAGCTTAAAGTCCCGCCTTCCAGTACATAATAATAAAGTATTACATTTATCTAAAAAAGAGTTAGCAACTGAATGAAAAATGATCTAAGCTGTATTTTCCTTAGGGAGCCAAAGGCTTGGTTTATGCTTGACGCATTCACTTTCCGCTTGGTGATGCGACTCACGGATGGAACGCGCTTCACAACTCGCAGCGTTTATGGTTCATGCAGCTCGTCTCTGCGGTGAGCCAATATTCTCCCAAACTGTAGGGGGCAGCATGGAGCTCTACAGCATGCATCCAACACTACACCATAGTAGAAGTAGAAATTACTGTTGTTTACAACATGGCATTCCAGCATTTTTTACAGCGTCCTCATCTTTTCCGACAGTGCAAGCTATTTCTCTTCAAGAATTATTAACAACATGTTGATCACGGTGATCTCTGAGAGCTGAATCATACAAATGTCTGTATTTACGAACCTCTGCCATACTACTTCTTGCCAGTCCGCCATGTTTTTCCGCGTCCGACCGTCCGCGTGGTTAGAAAATTTCCTAGGTGCGCAGGGTGGAAAGTTTGGGCCGTGCGGAGGTGCAGTGGAGGGGCATGGTTGTTCCAATGACGCAATTTCGCCGCGCGAAGCCGTGCGAACCTCACGGACGTGTCAAGCATAAAAAAACCTTTAGAAAATTTCCTAGGTGCGTGCTGCAGAAAGTTTGGGCCGTGCGGCGGCATGGTGGAGGGGCGTGATTGTTAAAATGATGCAATTTTGCGGCGCGGAGCCGTGCGAACCTCGCATAAACCAAGCTTAAAGGTTGGTTTATGCTTGACACGTCCACGAGGTTCGCACGGCTTCGCGCGGCGAAATTGCGTCATTGTAACAACCACGCCCCTCCACTGCACTTCCATGTGGTAAGTAGCAGCTACGCTGGGGGGAGGAGATTCTGTGGTGATGTCATTTATCATGATGTACGTATCTGATTTGTAGTCATGCTAATTACGAACTTTTGCAAGCTGATAAATCTCAAAGTACGTGACAGGCGTGGTCAAAACTCCCATCATTACTTTTCATTTAAATTGACTTACAATATGTGTGTGATCCAGGGTGTATAAGGCAAAGCGGATTAGAAAAAAGCTCTTTTCACCCCGTTGACTTGGGAGGAGGCTTAAGCTTGGTTTATGCTTGACGCATTTACTTAACGCTTGGTGATGCGGCTTGCGGATGGAACGCGCTTCACAACTATGGTTCATGCGGCTTGTCTCTGCGGTGAGCCAACATTCCCCCAAACTGTAGGGGGCAGCATGGAGCTCTACAGCATGCATCCAACACTACACCATAGTAGAAGTAGAAATTACTGTTGTTTACAACAGTTGTTAATGAAAGTTGAGAGCCAACTCAGCTCTTTTAGAATTGGTGGAGTGTTCTTGTTTCCTCCAGGATCACCAGTTTTCCGTTTGTTCCCCTTCCTTGCCTTCACATATCGGTCCCTCGTGTTTTTCCAGCATTTTTAACAGCGCCCTCGTCTTTTCCGACAGTGCGAGCTATTTCTCTCCAAGAATTATTAACAACATGTTGATCACCGTGATCTTTGAGAGCTGAATCATACAAATGTCTGTATTTACGAACTCTGCCATAACTAGTTCTTGCCAGTCCGCCACATTTTTCCCTGTTTGACCGTCCGCGTGGTTAGAAAATTTCCTAGGTGTGTGGTGCGGAAAGATTGGGCCGTGCGGAGGCCAGGTGGAGGGGCGTGGTTGTTAAAATGATGCAATTTTGCCGCGTGGAGCGGTGCGAAGCTCACGGACGTGTCAAGCATAAACCAACCATTAAGCTCCCTATTCCCTTACATTGGGGGGTGGGGGTCTTAAACAGCATACTGGAGCCAAACAATAGTTGAATTTATTTACTTATTTTTTACAGATTTCAGTATGGTATCAGAGGCTTTCCTAAATGTCATTATCAGATAAGATCAGACACCAAAATTGCAGTTTACAAGCTGAAGTTGAGTCAGATTATCAGCTAACGAATGCTGCCAGTTCGCCTTTGTGTGCCTGCTTGCACATCTGCACCGGTGATTACAAGTTTAACATCCCCACACAGGTGTCACTGATACCTGTAAACGATGGTGTGCAAATTCAAACTAAAACAGGTTTCACATGTCAAACTGTCGTCCTGTCATGCTCTGTTAAAAAGGAGGTAGAGACAGTTTAATCAGCCGTTGCAAAGTTAAATGAATCACTACAGGCCATCAGAGAATTCTGGCCTCACTTTGGTGCCCAGGATGCTAATTTTAGGGCACATCAGGCGTATAGTCGTTACAAAGCTCTCGTCACGTTCTGTCAATTTTCTGGAACCTGCAACACACTAATCTCATCATAGCAACCACGGCAATCTCCTTCTGAGCAAGAGTCATTTTTTTGAATCAAACACCTTCCCACCAGCCAGCAGAGTGTGACTGTGAGAAGCAGTGCTGTCCCCAGGTAACAACCCAGGCTTCCATTTGTATTGCTGATGTCTGAGCCAATAAATGTGGACTCTTTATCAACACCTGGGTTGATAAGTGATGACTGTGAAGAGATCTTGATTTCTACAGCAGGAGTCTTGAAAACAACTTGAAACTTGTGTCAGTTTCCTTCAAACCAGCTGTTTTTTTTGTTTTGTTTTTTTTTTGGGGGGGGGGGGGTAGCTTTGGTTAGGATTGGCGCATTAGCATGGCTACTTCACAAATCACTGAAATTGAAATCCACTTGGAATTCTCACCAAGAGGAAACCTCATGTACTCATGGAAACAAAGCAGCATTTTTAAAATATTATTATTATAACCATATGGACTTGCAAGAAGTGCTAGTAGTGACACAGGTGACAAGTTAAAGAACAGAGTGAAAACATTTTTGAAAACATTTTGAGTTGCCTCTGTAGCTTAAAGGATCCCTGCTTTATAAGCTTTCCAAGACCAGGAGATGAGCATTTGATGTTTTACCCTTAAGGTAAATCTCAACATCTCTGCATTTAAAGTAGCACTGAACAGTTTCCTGCTCCTCTGCCCTACTGGTTGAAAGTGGTAGTACAACAATCGTAAACAACCCTGCTACAGCCTGCTGTAGCTAGTGCTAACAACAAGCTAACACTAACAACAGCTAATTAATACTCCAATAAACTACAAAGTAAAAGGATCCACACTTTTGGACAAAAATATTACATTATTCAGTAGCAACAAAGCCAGGCCACCATCAGTCCATGATTTTTGTAGCCTCCTGTGGCTCCCTCAAATTCCAGTAGGCTGCACCAATGTTCACTTTGGTTTTAGCTCTTCGCTTTGCCTCCAAAGATATTACTCTTTTACTTTAAGGCTTCGCCAAGATGTCAACAAAAATGTAAACTTCCTCTTTTTCTTCTTCTCGCGCTTTTTATTAAGAATCGGCAAACTGAAAATGCTAACTGCCAGCCTAACAGCTAACAGCCGTAAAGCAGGTAAAGAGCACCCTCTAGAGAACCTACCCACTCCACAAAACTGTTAAGTGCAGTATCTGGACAGCAGAGGGCTGCAGAGTGGTGTTCAAGGTGAAGATGATGACGTTTATACTCACACAGTCACTCAAATCCACTTTTGAAGGAATAGCTTAAAGTGTTAAAAACTGTTTGGTGTTGCTTTAAAGGTGCAGTATGTATGAAAATAGTGAGATTTTTACAGTGAGAAAATTCCAAAAGAGTCAAATGTCTTAGTCATTTTGGAAGGAAGGTTATACTGAAACATATTTTATATCCAGCTGCAGCGGGGAATGTCAGTTGTTCTCCTTTCAAAACAAACAAAGGAAGCATAGGTGGAGATCCCAGGGGGGACGGGGGGATGCGTTCCCCCCCACACAAAGTTGCCCCCCCCCCACACACACACACACACACACACAAAAGTTATTGTACACACATAAATACCATCAGTAAACCTGTATTGTCGTCTAAAACCACAACGTAAAAGTTAGTCTGCAAATACAAAACAATGTGTTTTTAATTGTTGAGAAATTATAGTCCGTCCCCACCCCCCACCCCCCCAATTCCTCAAGTTGGTACGGTCGGTCCACACACGCTGTTTCCAACGGGCGGGGCTGCCGGCTCTGCCTCGCTCACAGCTTCACAGCAGCCCGCAGGCTCACAGGAGGCGGGAATCAAAAAGCCAGCAGTTTCCAGCAGTAAGTCAATAATCACACGCTTGTTCTACAAACTTAAATATGTATGTCAAATGTGGTCATAAATGTCAATCACAGACACCGATTATCTTTAGATTTTGATCACCGGTCGGAGATCCCTTTATGACAGACCACCACCACCACAGTAAAAAAAAGTTGTCACTTCATGTTCTCTGGTCATTCCAGGATTATTCCGCTATTATTATTCCATTCACTAAGGTGATCAAAAGTTCCTTTTTCCGGACACGTACGCTTTCACGGTCTGCCCCTGGAATCTGCGGAGCATTTATAGATCGATGAAAATGTTCATGTTTCATCCTATTTAGCAGATGAATATGGTAGAATCAAAACTAACTGGTCCGATGTATGGAAAACCACAGCGTTTAACCGCTCTTATCCCATCTTCCCCAGGCTCTGCAGTTGTTTACAATATGTCAAAGTGCAGGTGCACCGTGCAGCTTAGGGATGAACTGGTTGCAGCAAATGTGTGGTGGAGGCACGTTACTCAAAGCTCTCAGTGTAAAACATAGAGCCAAATGTCAGAAAATCAGCATTTCATACATATGGGGTCAATTTAGCAATTTAGCTAACCCTTTCACACGGATAAATTGGGGGCAAATTTGCATCAAAATCCTAACCAACTAAGTTGAGACTTTAAAATGTTTCCTCAACCGTCTTAAAAATTAATGGAATCAGATTTGTTGATTTCGTTCTAGTTAAACAGCAGCATGTTTACTTCATTTCCTTTCTAACTGATGTACAGACACGGAGCTGATATCTGGGAGTTGAAGCACGTCAGCGCAGCGAGCAGCTGATTTCTTGTAGGTGGTCACTTTCTGCTTAGTGCTCCCAGATGAAAGCTGAATCGATGTGTGAACAAGACAAATCTGCTAACATGTCGTGTTTTCGGCTTGTCGAACTGCCCCCAGGAGGGGAAAAAATAAGTATGCTGCATTTTTAAAGAGCAACATAACATCAGCAGAATGTTCCGTTTTCTGATCTTCTGTGTTTCGATGTCTCTTCCTGCTACCATTAATATTAAAGTCTTTTAGTGAGGGTAGTATTCACATTTAATATAAAAAATGCATTTTAAAGAATTACATTCAAACCCAATTTTGAGAAGAGTTTCAAAGAGATTGTGAAGACATGCATCAGGTCAGTTTAGACCTGTTCAACCACTCGTTAACGCAGGTAGCTATTCTGTGTGATGAGGGTGGCTTATAAAATCGCTGTGTTCTCTACTGTGAATAAATGTCTTGTGAGTTGTTACCTGTGAGAAAAAGCTCTGGTGCTCCTGGTTCTGGGAATAGATGTTTGTCTGAGGCGGGACAGAAAACGGTTGACTTATGTGCCTTTTAATTAATATTCATGGTATGCAAATGCCTCACCTCTGATAGATTAAAGGCAATGCGACTCTTCCACTGCCTTCTTTTGTCTTTTTTTTAATGCAACATTGATGTTTTATCATCACAAATAACAAAAGCCTGAATGTTTTTTGTCATGTTGTGGAGTTGCTAAAGCTAATGTTAGCTTCTACTTGCAGAGACGTAGTCTGCTCTTTCCTGGCTGCAAAATCAAGACTTCCGCAAACGCATTCCTAGGTGGGCGAGTACAAAAATGTAAATTTACCCTGTCACGAAGAATAAACTGGCTTTTTTTTGTTTTCCTGTCTGTTTTCTTTCTGCAGCTAATGCAGAAAATAGGGGTTGAAGGCTATTTTCATGTTGAGCATGCATGTGGAGTTTCTCAGAGAACAAGACTTCTAAATGGCACCAGAATGGGAAAGAAATGGCACTTCAGTGACTTTAAAGGTGTGGAGCACTTAAAAAAATAACTTTTATGATTATTTCCGATTATAATCGGTGACTCGGAGTTTTTCATGCAGGCTGAACATGAAAGCAGTGTCCTATACCTATCTCCTGCATTAGCTGCAGAAAGAAAATAGATGGTGAAACTCTAGGATTAGAAAAGCCTGAAATCTACGTCTCACTGTCACTTAACATCTATGGACTCAACCCATCTTGACTCGTGACGGGGAAGGCTGTTGTTGGTTTAGCGTCCAGGAAACAGCAGAGAATGTCTCGAATAGTAGAAGCTGATCGATTACATTTGCAACTCCACCACACAGCAGAACACCTCCAGGCTTTTGTTATTTGTGGAAATAAAACATCCACGTCGCAGAGCAAACGAAATCAGTGGTAGCGTGGCATTGCTGCTATCCAATCAGAGGTGAGATGTCTAAATATCAGGAAATAAGGCTCAAAATCCTGACGTGTTAAGCTCTTCTCAGATCTGGCGTTCTGCTAGTTCCTGAAACAGGCGCATCGGAGCTTTTCTTCACCCGAGTATAACTTGCAAAGCATTCATTCCTATTAGAGACCACTGCAAATGTATTAATTAAATGAGTGGCCCACACCTTTGAAGGTAGCATGGTTGTTGGCACCAGATATGGGCTGGTCTGAGTATTCAAGAAACTATTAATCTACTGGGATTTAACAGAGAATGGTCTGAAGCAGAGAACCCAACTGTGTGAATTAAAATGCCTCAAGATGTCAGAGGAGAATTAACAGACTGGTTGGAGGTGATAGAGAAGCAGGAGTAGCTCATATCTTTCGTTACCACCAAGGTCTGCAGAAGCAGCACCTGAGCAAGCAGCTGAAGGCCACACCTGGGGTCACTCCTGTCAGCCAAGAAGAGCAAACTGAGGCTCCAGGTTTCCTGATCTAATAAGTCTCGATTTCAGCTGCAACATTCAGATGGTCGATGCAAGATTTGGTCTAAACCAGTGGTTTCCAAACTTCTGGGCTTATCCCTTGCCCACAAACTGAGCAGGGTCCAGCCAGCAGCGGGCCCTTTCTGCTTGGGCTACAGAAACGTCGGAGGTGAATATCGGAGGTGAAGTAACATTTCAGGAGAAAACAAGAAGGGGGCGTTTCCGTTTGGAAACAAAAATACCCCTTTTAGCGGCTGGCTGGATGATATTGCACAAACTAGCGAAGATAAAGTCTTAGAAGAACCTAAATATCACTGGTTGATCTATCTATCTATCTATCTATCTATCTATCTATCTATCTATCTATCTATCTATCTATCTATCTATCATCTATCATCTATCTATCTATCTATCTATCTATCTATCTATCTATCTATCTATCTATCTATCTATCTATCATCTATCTATCTATCATCTATCTATCTATCTACCGTATCTATCTATCTACCGTATCTATCTATCTATCTATCTATCTATCTATCTATCTATCTATCATCTATCTATTCTTCTATCTATCTATCTATCTATCTATCTATCTATCTATCTATCTATCTATCATCTATCTATCGATCTATCGATCTATCGATCTATCTATCCGCCCACCATCCACCCACCCATCCATCCATCCATCTATGCATGCATGCATGCTCATACAGCCTTTCTGAGCATCTTGTATGTGGCAGCAGCTTCTTTTTCGATTATTTCGTTATGCGGATGCTTTACACGAAAAGCCCTGAAATCAGCAGAAACATTACACAGCCATGCAGGAATAGCAGGAAAAGAAATTACAGGTGATAGTCTGGGAAAATGGGAGGCAACAGCTAAGAGTACTATCAGCACTGACACAGCTCTCATTCTCCGCCAAGCCTCTCATCTCTGGCATCATTGTAACTGTCATTCTTGCGGTGGAAAAGGAGGAGGGCTCAGATAGGCTCAGCACAAAAGTCTGTGGCTCCCCTTTTTTTGTCATTGCAGCCATGATTTCATGTGAAGAAAAGGCTGCATTCATGCTGCTCATTAAAGTAGAGCGTTTTGCGCTGCGGGTGTCTGTGTGCGTATGTCAGTGATGTTTGCTAATTCAGGAATGGTGAGAGGAGGTGGCCCGAAGCTTGGAACTAAGAGATGATGAGAAAGGTTAAAGATGAGGTATCAATGCTTTTTGTCTCATGAGATGATTTTTTGACAGATTTGTTTACTCATTTGTACAATTAATGATCTTATGTCACTTGCACAAGCAAGCAACATAAAGCCACTGCTATTTAACACTTAATGGGCAAATTATAAAATAATACAATTAGTTGTATTTTTTATCTTATATTTTCAACTTTGAACAAAGTTTTTTTGAATAATTAACATATCTAAAATGGTATTTACTTATTTTTTTTTAATTTCACTGATACATTATTCAATTTAAAATAAACAGAGGCAAAACATAGACAAAAAAACATAAAATTGTGTAAAAATAAGTCCAAGATCAAGTCCACCGAGAACCAATTTTTACTTATTATATTTGAAAGTGATTGGTCACTCTGAGTTTTCCATGCAGGCTGAACACGAAAACAGTCTTCTACCCCTATTTCCTGCATTAGCTGCCAATGAAAAAAAGACTGGGAAACAGTCAGATTAGAAAAGCCTGGCAGATCTACGTCACACTGTCAAATAACATTCATGGACTCGCCCATCTTGGCTCATGCCGGGGAAGGCTGTTGTTTGTTTAGCATCCGGGAAACAGCAGAGAACATCTGGGCTAGTACAACCTAACGTTAGCGTTAGCAACTCCACCACACAGCAGAACTCCCTCAGCCTTGTGTTATTTGTGGAGATTAAACAATGTTGCAAATCAAACAGTCAGTGAGAGTCACGTTGCTGTTAGCCAATCTGAGGCAAAATGTCCAAATATCAGGAAATAAGACTCCAAACTCTGCTGTCTTCTGCTCCCCCTCTTCTCCGGCTAACTTCTACTTCCTGAAACTAGAGCAGCAGGGCTTTTTTCCTACAGAAAACACCTCATAAGGCATTAATTCATACAGAGGCCACTTCAAATGTATTGAAAAAAAACCGAGTGTTGATTTACTGCATTTTACAGATGAAATAAACACTAAGCAACTCAAGCTAAGTTCCCAATAAAACGGTTTACACTGTGATTAACTGAGAAGGGGGTTAAAAATAGCTTGAACAATCCACAGCACGAACCAGTGTCTCCTAGGTAATAGTCCCTTAATTGAGTCATGCCAAAATATTTTATTGACTTTTTCATTATCAAAAAATTGAGTTCTGATTAGGAAGTGTACAGAAGAAAGAACGGGGGATTTCTCTTGAAACATCCGCTTGTTATTGACCGCTGTTTGCAATGGTGCTGTTTCTTTACCATTCCTGCTTTGTGAAGCTTTTCTTTTTACCCCCATACAAAAAAGGTGCCCATGTTACAGTGACTTCCAGTAAACCTAGACCTGTGGGCACACAAATGCACCTTCCCACTGCACCATTTTATGAAATTGTGTCTGTAGCAGTGATCATGGCTGTCATTTTTACTCAAAATGTAGTATTTTCCATGCTTTTGTGACCCACTGAGGCCACTTGGGGCAGAAGAGAAAAATAAAACCTAAGAGATATCCGTTCCTGTTTGATGCAGACTGTCTGTATAGCATCAGAACCAACCATCTTTTTACAGATATCTTATTTAAAACATTTACCAGCTTCCGGTTTAAATTATTGTCTTTCATTGATGTTTGAGTTTTTAAAAGCAAACTCTTCAATATCTAAGAATTTGAGAATAAAAAAATAATGAAGTCGCCTTCTTGGTGTCACAGTGAAGAAATAGTTCTTTCTACTAAGTCGTGAGAAGACTATTGGGTTACTGAGGGAGTTATTTACAGCAAAATAAATGAAAGTCAGAGGTGTTCCTGTGTGTGAAGCTGTATTTGAAAAATATGAAGCAATTCAAAGCAGTACTTTAGACTATAATGACATACACCGTATAAAAAATGAATTATGTGTATCATAAAGCTGTATATAGATCAAAGTAAATTACATCAGATTTACTACTTAATTATTTCAACTAAGTGTTACTGTTTTTACTTCATACTTTTTACTTCAAAAACACAAACATTACAGCTCAAAAAATGCTTCAAAGTTCAAAATTCCAAATGCTCTTCCTTAAAAAATTAAACGTTTTAATACAACGACATTTATATTAATCATTATTGATTATTGTTTCCTGGTTTTCTGCTTAAAGCAAAGTGAAAGGCAGAAGAAAACCTGTTTAAGTGAATTTCTGTACTACCTGATCATAATATGGTGTAAACCTCTCAGTGAGGTAAACCAGGATTAATTTCATTCTGGTCTTCAGGTCTGTGCATGACTGAATCAGAGGGCTCCACTTGGGAAAAGGTGAATGTAACTAGATGACAGATTCACGAGCAGGAGGCGAGATGGTTTCCCGCCCCAGCGTAAGATAATGTACATAATCCACTGCAAAGATGTTAAGTGCACTCATTTCACACTCCATTTCACACAATGCCGCCCCTGGAAGAATCTGTGTGTGTGATGACTCAGGGAACATACAACATCACTCTTCTGCATTTTTCTGTTGATGCTTTCCTCCATTGTTATTAATCTCCAGCTACCCCCAATGCCATTTTGGAACTAATGATATGCCTGACATGTAATAAGAGCTGGCTCCGTGTTACGCAGGAAAGCAGCACTTCTCGGTAGAAATCGGCGTTTGGTTGGAAATCACCTTCCCAAAAAAAAGTTGCAGCTTAAAATGCTCAAAATGCTGCTGCTGGAGTCCTAACAAGAACCAAGAAAACCGAGCACATCCAAGCCAATGAATTATTGAAGGTAGAAAATGGAATGTAAGTAGTGAGCTTCAGTGATTTTTGAAGCTCATTCCAGTCGTTGGAAGCAGCAAACTGGAATGAGGAGCGGCCAAATGAGATGCGAGCTTTGGGAATAACCATAAAGATTAAGTTACTGGAAAGTAAATTGCGCTGGTAGTTGGAAGTGATGAGTAATGAGCAAAGATATGACGGGGCTATACCGATGATGGTTTTGTATATGACCTGATACCAGAGTAACAACCTGCAGGAATGGAGTGATGGCCAGTTAATGAGTGAGTACAGATCACAATAAAGGGGTGTAGTGAAAGGGGCACCAGTGACCAAACAGATTGCTGAGTGATAAATGACATTGAATTTATGAAGACTTTTTTTGGAAGCAGTCCGATAAATGATGTCTCTGTAATCTGAGATGGGAAGAATTGTCTTTTCTACCAAGGTTTGCTTTGCAGAATGAGTAAAGGATGGCCTGTTGCTGTATAGAAACACAATTCTAGACTTGGTTTTAGAAAGTAATGAATTAATGTGAATGTCAAATGAAAGTGTGATGTCAAGCCAGATACCCAGATACTTATAGGAACTGACAAGTTGTAGTTCTGTACCATCCAGGGAAACAGCACTAGGGTGAAGAGTGGATTGCGGTAAGTTACGGTTGAAGATCACAAACTTTGTTTTACTTGTGTTTAAATGAAGATGAAGGTTGGAGAAGACATGCTGAAGACAATTAAAGTTGTGCTGCAAGAAGGACAAAGCTGTGTTCAAGGAAGAACTGCGTGAATATAAAATGTGTCGTCTGTATATAAATGTATATGATAGAATAACATAAGTCTGACATCTACATTCACTTTGTCATTTTATCTTATTCTTACATCTAATTTTTATTTGTGCATTTAAATTTGATTTTAAAATCTGCTGTTTTATTTTGTCACATTGATTTTAATGTTTCATGTTCTTGCTGATCCGTGGTCCTTCACCTGGAAAGCACATTGAATTGCTTCTGAATGTGAAGCGTGCTATACAAATAAAGCTGCCATGCCTTTAAAATACATTTTTTATATGTAATTTTGCAATTTGAAAGTCTAATTTCTGCTTGTTACTTTTTCCACATTGACATCGTCACTGTCACTGAGAAGAGAACAAGAGAATATTGTTTTTACGTTCTGGTGTCGTTATAAGAACAAACATTTGATTTTAACCCAGAAAGCTCAGAAAAAAAACAGCTTCTCTTAAAGATAACTGAACCAAAAAGTTGACTTCAAAAATCTATTTTCAGTAACTCCTGGGATGATTTGAAAATAATCAAATGTAGAATAAATCTTCCTAAATGCTACTAGGGCAATAGTTATAGCATGGTATTAGCTTGTGGTTCCTCTGCGTTATCTTTTTATCCACAGAGAAAAGCTGAGCGTGCTGTGTCCGCCATGTTTCTCACGTAGCGTGTTTGGAATTGTTTGGAAAGCCTCCCTCGGTGAGCAGATGGCATCTGCCGAGAGAAGAATGAAGCTGGAACCTGGGCTCTTGGGTCTGCATAGACATTTCCCCATTTCCACCACAAGCTTTTGTTCAAGGGAAGGAGACGGGTCTAGTGGGATTTTAACCACAGGTCTGTTTTAGGGAACAGTGCACTTGTTTGTTTCTTGCAGTCCTGCTCTTGGATCCGAGCAACAGCAACGGTAAAAGCCGGGGAGTCTCTCTGCAGTCTGGAGAACAGATTCAAACACCCTTCTTTCTCCTAGAAAGATGTCAGTCACTCTGATCATCACGGCTTCCATGACTGGAATGCACCGTTTTCATTATTTGCACCTCTTTGCCAACAAAATGAAATAAAAGGATGCTTGCATTCTGCAGACAAGCTAATCTACAGTGTGCTGCTGAGTTCTCATGTATTATTTAGCAGACAATGAGGCTGTGCTACAGTATCTCTTCATCGCTGCTCGCTCTCCAGCCCATGACATATTAAAGAGAACTTAGCATTAGGCAAACCAGCAGTTATATGCTGAGTCTGCACTTGCTAAACTAAGTCTGAGGACAAGATAAGCTAAGCAACGCTTTGAAAAGTAAATCTAAAGCCCTGCACCTCACTGCCTGCTACCATCCACACACAGACTGTTCCTCCCAATCTCTCTCTGGGGGAGATTTCCTAAGCATGCTTTGTTGCAGGAGCCAGGTAGAGCATCAGTCACCCAACAACACACCAACAAGAAAAACCCGGCATAAGACATCAAATCTGCCTCACGGGAGCTCAGGGGCTAGACCAGAGCGAATTAAAAACTCTCTTTTGCTGAGTCTCATTTTTGAGATAATTACCCACCGAGATGAGGAACAGTTCCCCTCTTGCCTGTAAGTTCACACGGAATGCATACAACGGCATATTTGGCTGTAATCACGGCAGCCCCTCCCACACCCCCATCATGAACTATGAGAGTATCTCTGGCCCTGCCGAAAGGCGCTGGGGAGCAACTCTAAATGGAAACAGTGTTAAATCCATAGTCTCAGGTAGATCTTCTGAACCTTCACCACCACCCTCCAGCCTTCTGTTTGCCTACAGATGCATCAAACTGGGTGTAATGCACCCCCCCCCCCCCCCCCCCCGGAGCAATGGTCTTAAAGTAGCTGCATGGTTTAAACTTTGCTGTTTGCACCTGCATTAGGCTGCACATCTGCACATGCACTGACAATAGATGCTCGCACACCCCCACACCTCCTCCGCACACTCACACAGCACACCACCCAAACACCAGGGTGCTCCCCCTCCATGAATCAACTTGTTCCTAGGCTGAGAGGGAGACACCAAGTGAGAGGTGGAGATAAGATAAATCGTGGTGGTGGTGGAGGGGGGGGGGAGTGTATTTATTTGCATCCCGATTTTCAGACTCAGTCTGGATTGGCGCATGAGAAAGGGAACGATTCATACATGATTTGGGTTCATCTGTGGAGTTGTAACTGTGAAACCCTGCCGCTGCAGCAGTTTGGATGTTGAGTCATTCTCTCCTTTTTCATATTTTGTGAGACTTCAGGCGCCTCTGCAGCGCAGCGAGTCTTGCACGCACACACACACACACACGCAGAGAGAGAGAGAGAGAGAGAGAGAGAGAGAGAGAGAGAGAGAGAGAGAGAGAGAGAGAGAGAGAGAGAGAGAGAGAGCGCTGCGCCTTAACGCGTATAAGAGAAAACAATCAATGCACTCAGTTCAGGGCGTTGCACTCCCTTCGAACATAATACACGCGTTTACTTTTCAAAACTGCACAAACTCTTTATGTTATTCATATTTCAAGTATTACACATCGTTCAAATCACTTAAATGTGCAATGAAATGTGTGCGTGGGTCCCAAGATTAATCCAATGTAATATGAATTATCTGATTTATCGTTTAGGGAGATTAAAGTCACGAGCTTTTTTAAATAATCTGATAGCAGTGACGTATGCATGTTTTCCATCTTTGAAATCAACACTTACCCTGCCTTTCTCCCCACGAGGATCCTATAAGAAATGACCCACTTCCACGGAAAAATGTCGTTATTTTTGTTGTTTTGGGGGCAAAGATTTCCTGTTCAAGAAAAAAAAACGAGTTCCTTTGTTTTAGAGAAAAGCGCTGAAACCTCGTAACTTAATAGTATCCATCAGGAATCCGCACGCGTGTCGAGGCTGCATCCGTGTCTCGGCATCGTAGCGAGCGCTGTCCGTGGAAAAGTGGTGCTGAAAGTCTCAAGTCCTCAACTTTAGGCAGTGCGCGAATGGGAAGCGAAGGGCTGGACTGAGAAACGCCAATAATCGAGACCGGGATCGGATCTTTTACAGGATAAAAGGTACAGAGTAGCGCGTATCTCACACCCGAGGCGAGAGCCCTCTCCAACTGATAGACGGAGGATGCGCGCGCTCAGTGCACTGGATGATTGATGACAAACGCATCACCGTCCTAATCAGAGAAGAAAAGCCCCATCAGTGAAATGCGAGGAAGCAAATTCCCATCGTGAGTTTTTTTAAATTAATAATTCGTGCGGCGTTTGGTTTAAAATGGTCAATTTTAATATCGAGTTGGCCGCATTTGCGCATGAGACTCGTGTGTCTGCAGAGCGAATAAAGTGGCACCATAAAGGAATTCATTCAAATCAGCTGTCAACTTGAAGTACAAAGAACTAAGAATTTGTATATTTCGTGTGAAATAAGTGAGTTTTCACTCCCATCAAGAGAAGATTTTTCATTGCTTCGTTTGTGTCTTCCGGTTCATCTCACACGTTACAGGTGCTGCTGCAGCGCGTGCAGCATCTCAAAGCTCTTGGCATGCTGTGCGTAAACCATGACGAACGTATCAAGTCCAATCACAGGGTGCGAAAACTCAGTCGAGACACTGGTGCGTGCGTGCGTGTGTGTGTGTGCGCGCGTGTGTTGCATTGACTACAACTGCAAGCAAACTCTGCAGCACATTTATGAAATTATGTCCAAGGGCAGGCTTCTACCTGTTCAACTGTACCTTGGAAAAAGATAATCAAGAAATTACTTTTCTTTTTTACCATGCACGGTTTAATTTAACCAAAATTGTTGTTATTATTGTGTGACATGCACCTTGGTATGTCGAATTCAGGCTAATACGGTGTTGTGGAGGAGTCAAACGACATCCCAGTCATCCAGTCTTACAATGGTTTTCTGGTGCAGAGGAGTCTTGGAGCTGGATTGTCTCATTCCTGCCTTGGTGTCCATCCTGGTGAAAAATCTGCCTCCACTTGCTAAACATGCACAGCTGCTATTTTTCCTGATCACAGGGTCAAGCAGTGCGTGGAAGCTTTGGGTCACACCTGTGGAGTTCTGGACTCACTCCACCAGATCAAGGGAAAGTGTGTGTGTGTGTGTGTGTGTGTGGGGGGGGGGGGGGGGGGGGTTCTTGTGAGGGGAGCGTGCCATGTCTCTGTGGGCCCTGAAGGCAGCTGCGCCTCTGAATATTCATCATCCCCTCTCCTGGAGCAAATTTCAGCTACACAGTTGCAAAACTGACAGTCTTGTGGGTCGCACCACAAATAAGTCATGCAAAAGTTGTGTACATTATTAAAAAGGATGTTTTACATCATTTCACACCTCTCAAAGCATGAGATCCCTCCCAGCTCCCCGAACTGGCATTCTATTAGGCATGGTTAGTATAGTGAATTATTCAGCTGTATGGAGAGCTGATATAAATTTTATTTCTTCCAGGAGTACCATTGTTGCATCACTTTCTACCACGTTTACACTGGCAGGGGGTCCTGTTGGAGGTGTCTGCTCTAAGGATAACGTGACACAGCTGAGCCCCTCCCCACCCTCCACACAGCACAAGCTCAGGAGATTACATGTTTCAATTAGCCATGGGGCGGGGGAATTTAAGCCATGTTAATTCCAGTCACTAGTGAAAATCCAAGTCAAAGACATCAGGCACTCAGGCATAATCGCCTGCCCCAGACGTCTCTCATTTCATGGAAACATTAGAGGAATAAATCCAAATGTAAATTCTAAGGTGAGAGGAATTTCATTTTAATGATGGTTTTTCAGTCAAGGCGCCTGCAGCATCTGCTGGATTCAGAGACATGTCTGCTACTGGTGGCTTATAGAATTATTTCTCTCATTAAATAAAAGCATGAATAAGATGAGTGAGACTTAAACTAAAGAACGATGATGAAGACATCTCAGCTGGCTCAGCAAATAATCTAATACAACAAAAGTGACAATCTGTTTAATATTGGAGATATTAAAAATAAAAAAAATTGCAAACATGTAATTTATTAACACAGACACAGACGCTCACCAACAGGTGGGAGGACGCAGAAATGAGTCACTTTTTCTATCTTGTTTGAAGCAATATGTTACAACAATGGAGGGGTGCAGCCGGGTCAGACAATCTGACCGAACGCTCTGAGTGTGAGGGATTTTTTGTGCTGAGATGTTTGCTAGCAGCTGTTACATCTGCAGCCTGTTGATCCCCAACAGCTTACAATGAGTCTCCCTGTGATACTAAAATGGAAAAACAGAGCATTTGATCTGAAAACAACTTGAAAACACCTACATATTTGTAAACTAAATGCATGAGGGAACTCAATACTGTTAATGAGGTGATTTGTCAGCATAAAGCTGTAGTATCATCAAAACAAGAAAGGAGACTGGATAAACATTTATAATAAGCATAAAGGTTTCAGGATGCTATTGTTAATATTAAATATTGTTTTAACTCAACTTAAATTTTAATATCGGGTCATCAAACTCTAGCAAACAGCTAGAAGATGCTGGACATTAAAGGTTTGCTTTGACTGGCTTGTTAGCAGCCCCTGGTGGTCGTGATAGGAATTATCTTCAAATTATTTAAAGATTTCCATGAAATTTGCATTCTAAATGACCTATAAAGCTTTCTGCATCAAAATATCAAACATGGCTGGTGCTAAAATACATTTTTATTCACATTTAAAGACAATAAATGGATTACAGAAAAGAAAAATAAAGATTAAAACTGATTTATGTAGAGATCAGAACGTGAGGCCGCCAAAGATGTTCCATCACTTCAGAGGTGAAGTGAGTGGTCCTATCTGAGTTAACACGTGCGGGGAGACCGAACCGGGAGAAGATGTGATTTATCAAAAGGACAGCAGTTGTTTGAGCCGTGTCGTTAGGTGTTGGCAAACATTCAACCCATTTGGTGAATGCACAGGTCACGGTCAAGAAGTATTTGTTACCTCTGCTGGATTTGGTCAGGGGCCCCACCCAATCGGATTGCAGGTCCGACCACGGTGTGGACGGCCCCCTGCTCTGAAGAGGAGCTCTGTGGATGGGGTTAGATGGCTGAACTTGGCAGTAAACCAAGCAGCTCTGGATGTAGTCTGAGATGTCTCGACGCATCCTCAGCCAAGAAGCAACCTGGCTCAGGGCACCGAACGTGGCCTTGACACCTTTGTACCCAGAGGAAGGAGAGTCGTGAGCTTGCGCGATCATACCCCCCCGTTAGGGCCACAAGAACAGGCGACGATGGAGGCTTGGTTTCGTGCATCAGCAACCCTTCAACCATTCTCAGCATGACACGAACATGAAAAAAAGAAGAAGAAAATATCATTTCTATAGCGCCTCTCAAGATAAAAATCACGAGGCGCTTCACAAAAACAAAAACTATAAAAAATTGTAAAAATATAAAAAAGCACTTAGAAAATGTTAAAAATATATTTAAAATGAGCAAGAATAAGCAATTGCGATTTAAAAGAAAAAATGTTAAGAAAGGGAGAGAGTGAATAGGAAAGAGGGAAATCAGTGGATCCTGAGGAAGGTGGAATAGGTGGAGAGAGCAGAATAAAGAGAGAGTGGTGAAGAAGGCCAGTTTGAACAAGTGAGTCTTCAGCTGCTTTTTGAAGGAGACCACTGAATCCACTGATCTCAGGCTCAGGGGGAGAGAGTTCCAGAGTCTAACACCAGAGCTTCTGAGTCAGAGATACGCCGGGCTGACCGCTGGGTAAAATCGGGTGGAACACAGAGGTCTCCCGAAAGCTGCTGAAAGCCGGCAGCCGCAGAGCAGACAAGCGCTGCTGCGATCTGAGATGCGCAGAGCTGCCGCTGGGGAGAACCGGGTGGAAAGGTTTCCATCCAGAGCTCCACAAGCCGGCAGCCCGCGCAGCAGACAGAAGCTGCGATCAGACAGAGATGCGCCGAGCTGCGGGGAGGGGAAAACCGGGTGGAAAACATTCGTTTCCCGAGAGCTCCACAAGCCGATAGACGGAACCCAGCTCCACCAACATGTTATATTTCAACCCATTTTCTAAAGTGCAGCATTATGTTAAATGCACTGGGTTTTACCCTATTACATTTAAATTTCATGGTTAAACAGTACATGTTAAAATCTAAGCTCAGCTCGGCAGTGACCTAAAATACATAAATATAATTTTACTTACCGAAAAATTGAAGTGGAGACTCCTTGGACGCTCTATTAGTGCAATTAATGCCACAGCAAGTCATTTTGTCCAACAATTGCACAAATAATATCCAAAAAGAACGCACAAACGCTACAACTAATGGTCTAAGTTGAGAGACTGAAAATGACCGAACAGTTTTCAGGCAAGGCCGAGGCTCAGACTGAGGCCTTTCCCCGGAGCTAGCTCTGCGGTCACGTGGGTCTGATGCTCATTAATTATACAGAATTTTAGGCATTTAATACACTTAGAAGAGTGAGAAAAAAATTCACCCCCCTCAGAGTTGTCATGAGTGTAAACTAGATCATTTAAACAAAAAACATGTTTTGGTACCAGGCTGTAAACATGTTTATTTCTGATGTGAAATTGGTATTTTTAAATGGGAGTCAATGAGGATTTGCTCGCTTCTGACACAGCGGATGAGGGTGGAACTGCAATTTATTTCACTTCCGGGTTTGCTTCAATTTTTCACCCGCATTGTGGGGGCTTGATAAAACCTGAAGGAGTTTCAGTGTTTTATCTCGGGGCTCAACAGCTAATGCTAACTATAGGCACGTCAGCAGGGCCTAGATCTGGACAGGTCAGGACTTTTAAGTCTTAAATCACTAGGGGGAAATTAACCTCTTCCACACGGTATTCCTTCCACAGGTTCTCGTAAATTGTCGGGATAGCATGTAATTTGCGGCATGTACTTTGTTACACCCTTCTGGTATAGGGTTTAGAGACTAGCTTTCTTGCTAACCAAGCTGCGGGAACTATGCGCGCCTCTGAGTCGGTTAGGACTACAGCTTCAGGTCTTTTGCCTTGAAAAATCTGGTATAAGCTTCGGAAAACGTCCGATATCGCATCGGAATAACCACTGGTGATCAGCCAGAGTTAGAGTTGTTTAGCTCTAGTGCTAACGTCGAACCTTCTCTGGTCCGAGTCCACAACAAGCATAAACAAAGGTGACAGAATCACACTTAAAACATGACAGAATCACTCAAAGGACGTGTCGCCTGTCGGCAAAGCCGGTCCTGAGTCCAACCTTTGCTTTCAGCGCACGCAATCGTTATAAAGAGTCTCCTAAAAAAAACTCTGGTTTTATTTCTCACTTCTCCACTTATTTCTTTTCTTATCGTAGACTTCGAAGACACTTTTTCTCTTGCAACTCTCATTTTCAAAAGAACCTGGTGAGAACCATAAGGAATGAAGGCTATCGCTCTAGACATAAACAGAGTGCACAGGTAGTGAAAACCAACGCAGGAACGAGCGCGTACGACGACGGCCTTGCGTGAAAGCCTCACCAGAATGACTGACAGTTATTAGGACCAGTGATTCAGATGATCCACCCAGAAGAACAAGATCCTCTGCTTGACCTTTAAGGTCATTTTTATTACAAACTCCATTTAATATTTCATAAAATACATATTTTAAGTGTTTTCAATGTGTTTGTTTTTTGCAAAGGATTCACTTCAGAGGACCCAACATGACTTTAAGGGGAGAAAAAAATCAAACACAGGAATTTCTCTTAAGTGTGAAGCTAACTCCAATCTATTCTGGCCTTGGGCAAGAAAACACAATTTCCTGCTTGTTTAGTCAATTAACTTTCGTATTTACCTGGAGAAAAAAGGATCTGGAAAGGTTAATGTTTCAGTATCTGTGGAGTCTTCTTTTGAACAAACCTCTGCTGCTGTTTAGCCTTTGGTTGTGTTTTATCTTTAAAGATTGCCACATCATGAGATACTGAACACTAAAGCAGAATTTCTCAGCTCAATTAATTTTGGCACACCTGGGTTGCGACAGTTCTGCTTATCTGCTACGTGACTGCTCGGGCTAAGCACGCTCCAACTTTTTATTTGAATGAAAGGTAGAACACACCAAGTTCATCAGATTTTCATACCACCTCTGTGCACGTCTAAAAATAAACTCACTCCCAAAAATGAGACTGGAGAGGGTACTGGGGTGCGGCAGGTACCAGTGCTAAACATATTGCCAAGACTGTGTGCAAAGTCTAATGTGCTGGTAAATCCAGTGATTAACTTAATCCCTTTGCTTTATTGAATCATAATGTCTTTTCTACTTAGATCTCCAATGATGTGTAAATCATTTGCTCAGTTCTAGTTCTGTTAGGTTTGGAAAATCAGAAACACGAAAAAAGAGATGCTGCACGAATCCAGTTCCATTAACAAAAGGTTGACACGAGGCTGCGCACAGACCAGCCATGCAAACCGAAACGAGAGCCAGAGCACAGTCAGAATCCTGATTAAAAAGGGAGATTCAAATAACACACAAAGTAGATGATGAGGCACAGAGTGCTGCAAAGCAAATGGAGACTATCTAAAATGTGAGGTGTGGAAGGAGGAGACATGAAAGACCTAGGAGTCTGATTAGTAGACTGAGAACAGGTGAGCGGAGGGTCGGAGAAGGTTTGGGAAGAGACGAGAGGGAACGCAGGGCTGGTAGGTGTGGCTGACCTGAAGTGGATGACTCAATCAATTAATGCTCACCTCCATCTTTCCATGGAGCAGCATCTGTTCAAAAGCAATCAAAAAGTCCACACCAGGCTGAGAAGCTGGAGGGTGTCTGTGAGCGGGTTATGTGTCAGAGGGAGTGAAGCACAGATAAGCTGGAGGCCTCAGGGCTTCCAGTCCAGTGCTAATAGCATCTACGCCATCTTCAAAATCCAACAATGTAGTGTTAAACTGCAAATCTGCTGCACATGTCCAGACCTACTGATGGATAAATAATGCATTCTTAATAATCAATCATATTCTGGGTGACAAGTGGAGGAAACCTGAGCAGGAAAGACCTTTCTAAACCCGAGGGTCCCATGGATGATTCATGACCGTGTGACAGCTCTGACATCCTACAGATGTTGAGGAGACAAGAAGAGATCAGTTAAGAAGAAATTCATCATCAACAGCTTGTAAAACAGATGTGTTGGTTGCTGCACAAAATTACAATTGTAACATTATGATGCAATTAGAAAAAATACAAAATATACTTTTTCTGTCACTACAACTCTCACATTCTGTGTGCTTTTGCATTTTGATGACAATTATCTCAACTAGAAGTTGGTATTTTAGGGATATAGTTTATCGTCATGGTAATCAGTAGTTGGGCTTTCGCCCATGGGGCCCGGCTGGGCCCAGCCCGAAATGAATACATGAGCTCATCCACCTGGCTATCCAAAACTGGCTATTGGGACATGGAACGTTACCTCTCTGGCGGTGAAGGAGCTGGAGCTTGTGGAAGAGGTTGAGCAGCACCAGCTAGATATAGTTGGGCTCACCTCCACACATCGCTCTGGAACCCAAGTCCTTGAGAGGGGTTGAACTCTTTTATGCTGGAGTTGCTCCGGGTGAGAGGCGGAGGGCTGGGGTAGGCTTTCTGTTAGCCCCAAAGCTCTCTGCCTGTAGGCTGGGGTTTCCTCCGGGGGACGAAAGGGTAGCTTCCCTGCGCCTTCGGGTCGGGAAATGGGTCCTGACTGTTGTTTGTGCTTATGCACAGTCCCTGTGACAAGTACTAGATGGTGCTCTGACTGGGTACTCCATAGTCCTGCTGGAGGACTTCAGTGCTCACGTTGGCAATGATAGCGTGATTTGGAGTGGCATAGTTGGGAGGAACCGGCCGCCCAGTCTGAACTCAAGTGGTGTTCTGTTATTGGACTTGTGAGCAAGTCACAGTTTGACCATAACAAACACCATGTTTAAACATAAGGATGCCCATCCTTATGCCACCTGGTACCAAAGCAGCCTAGGTTACAGGTCAATGATTGACTTTGTAGTTGTGTCATCTGACATGAGACTGTATGTTTTGGACACGCGAGTAAAGAGAGGAGCAGAGCTGATCACCACCTGGTGGTGAGCTGGATCAGATGGCAGGGGGAGATGCCGCGCGGACCAGGTAGACCCAAATGTATTGTGAGGGTCTGCTGGGAACGCCTGGCAGATGAACCTGTCCAGATGGTCTTCAACTCCCACCTCCAGTAGAGCTTTGACCACATCCTGAGTGCAGTGGAGACTTTTGAATCTGAATTTGGGCCTTGTTCCGCTCTGCAATTGTTGAGGCGGCTGTTGCTGCCAGTCGTGGCAGTAACCCCCGTACCTACTGGTGGACGCCAGAGGTTAGGGGAGCTGTTAAGCTGAAAAAGGAGGCCTACAGGGCGGGCTGGTCTGTGGGTCTCCAGAGGCAGCAGACAGGTACCGGAGGGCCAAGCAAGGTGCTGCAGTGGCAGTTGACAAGGCAAAATCTCAGGCGTGGGAGGAGTTTGGCGAGACCATGAAGAAAGACTGTCGATTGGCTCCAAAAAGGTTCTGGCAAACCATCCGGCGCCTCTGCGGAGGAAGGTAGCAACATGCTCACACTGTTTACAGTGCTTCTTTAATACAAATAAATGGTTTTATTGAAAATCAGATCGCACATTTATAACTGTTGCATTTTAAAGGCTGTTACATACACTCTTTCGAGTTTCATTCTGTCATATTTTAGGATCAATTTGTTAAACATCACTTTTGCAACTGAGATATATGAGCTTTGATTTGGCATATTTAATTTGCACTGACATTAACAACTACTGGGAAACTTTTTGCATCTTTTTTATTTTCTTAAAAGTGAAAAGTGTATGAAGTATGAATGACATCTTGAAAAAAGAAACCTTGCGAGATTGAGACACTTAATGCCGAAGTGCAAAACAACAAGTTGCAGAGGTTATAAATGTGGTCAGGACAGAGGAAAGGCTCCTGTCAGGAATAAATAAAAACTTTAATATGATAAATCGTAGAGTAACTGGTTGTCATTTATAATTTACATTTAAAGAGCCATTCTGGGTGGTTTTCGGTTTATTTGGAAGTGTCTGAGTGTAGCCTCTTCTGACCTGTCATTCATTCTGGTAACCTTGGCAATGTGTGTGTGATAAGAGAGCAGAGGAGTTTCTGGGGGGTTCTCGTAGTTGTAAAATAGAAAATGAACTGGAATTGGATTTGTGTGGTTTATCTGTCACTCCACAATGGTCTCAAATCACAGCATAGCTCTAGAAGGATCTCCTGTCACTGCACTCGGAAACGCGTTTACTCCAGAGAGCAGCTCTGACAAATCCTTAATAATAATTTAGAAACATTATTTTATCTAGCGCATCTCAAGCTTACACAAGCGTTGCTATTATCAAATCTGGACTATTGTTCTATAGTTTGGTCAAATAGGAACAAATGAAAAACTACAGAAAATCTTTAACAGAGCTGAACTATTAGTATTAAAAAAGGATTATAAAGCAAATGTAAGAGATGTGCACACGGAACTAAACTGGCTATTTGTGTACGACCGACTATTATATTCACTGCTTATTTTTATTTGGAAGCTTAGGGAGACAAAGATGCCATCTATTTTATATACGTCTCTTGAATTTAGTAAAAATAAGCACTTGTATGATACAAGACATGCCTTAGAAGATAAATTTACATTACCAAAAGTGAGATCTGATCCTTTAAAACATACAGCAATGCATAGAGGTATGTACGAGTGGAATAGTCTCCCAAAAGAAATCTCACATATTGGTGTAAAATCGTATTTAAAATTAGATTAAAAGAACATTTATGTTATAATATTGTATGAAATTTAAGTGTATAATATTATGGAAGCCTTGGGATGGTAAAACTCTATTTTTTACTAACCATGGATTTGATAAACTGGTCATTCAATGCGATCGATAAGACTTTTTCAACAATGAGAATGGAGCAGGGGGCTCCCACATGTCCACAGGGGACGCACCCGGTGGGATATATTTTGGAATCCTGGAAGGAGTGGAAGATCGTATGCCTCTCCCAGCTGTCCATTGAGGACATCGAAGACGTGTGGATATTTGGTCTGATGATCACTGGATTTCTCCTGACTGGAGTGGGAGGATATCTGGTTTTCTGGAAATTTGGGAAGATGGGAGCGATTGGAGGGTGACCCGTACCCACGGAAAGCACCGTCCGTGTGGAGACTTCACAGACTGGGACGTTACTCGACGTGAATCGTAAGCTGGACAATGGTCTAGCTGCATTACCGGTATTAGTGCGCAAAAGGGATGTCATCTCAGAGAGAGTCACCAGATGGTATGGACAAGTTTAAAAACCCAAAATTGGCTTCACTGAAGGACTGGAAATGATCAATTTAAAGACTGAAGGCAGAGAGGAAAATTATCTCAGCCTGACCCAAACAAATTCTTGTTATCTGAATCTGACGCCCTGGTAGCCTTGAGCTGCAGGCAACTAAAACCCCCACGAAGGAATGCAGACAGATGCTGTGAATACCCGAGCTACCCCCCCCCACCCCACCCCACCCCACCCATTAGCCTGTTTTATGATTATTCCATTGTAAAATTGTTACATATTGCTCCTTTAAATGTAAAAAAACATGTTACATCTATCTGTGAGCTTGGCTAAATGTACCCTTAAACATCCCATGCAGCCCCATTCAATCAAGGTTACTCAGTGGATTACATCTTCATTGTCTCTGATAGACTTAACCTTCCTCAGCTTTTCTCCAATATTCTGCTGGTTTGATTACCAATGCTGCTGTGTCTGAACAACATAGGCTTGATTGTTAGGTTTTTACAGTCGTCAGTGTCTCTTTAGAATCAACTGAAACATCAGAAAATCTCTCATATGTGAGTAATGTCTCCAGTTTTATTTATTATGTGAAAGTGAGTACAAACCTGCATATAATTCATAATATTTTAAAATTCCATAATCCAAGTAAGTTCCCTTGTCACATAAATGCTGTGTAATTTAAAAGCCTGGACATCGCACAATGTCTTCAAAAGGCATCACAATGTAAACAACATGTATACTCCCTTAAAGCGTGAAGATGAAAAGTGACAGTTATTCAAAATACTTGTACAGGGATTAAAACTACTTTTTAATCTCAGGAAGAACAACAAATGAGTCTCGAATATGTTGTAAAAAAGAAATGAGCATGTCTGAATGATCATTAAAGAAAATCAAATTAGCAAAGGGTGTAAAGATAAATACTTATCAGAACATGATTTCGTCTGAAGCAAATAAAGAAAAAGAAGTGAGCGCCCTCTTTTGGACAGGACGGTAACTGTAATCCCTCCGTCTGTGTGTAACTGGTTCACCAGAGAACTGCAAAGAGAAAGGGGTTGCCGTAGCAACAGCTGGATCGTAAAAGTGCAGCCTCTTGAGTGACCCTGCACAGTTATATTTAATTGTGTAAGGCATGGTTTTGTTTGCCTGAAAGAAAGGAGACAAAAAGGGATGAAAAGGAAGAGGAGGGCTGTTTTTCTCGATGTGCAACCCTCACTGACCCTTAAATTATTCAAGTTTGTCTTTTTGGCTCATTTTCTTATAATTAAATAAATGCCTAAAATACATTTTATCACTTTTACCTCTTAGATGCATTCATTCTGCATCTGGGCAGGGAAGAAAAAGATCTTTGTTGATAATTTCATCTTGATCACTTTCTTGCCCACAAGCATTTTGCAGACAATGAAAAACCTGATAACTGGAGAAAAAAATCATTCCAGAACACAGCTCACACTGCAGAAACCCGTTACGTTATTGAACCTGCACACAGTTTACCAATTTTGGAAGAAAAGTTGATTGTGCACCATGAGTATGCTGCATTAAGGGACAGCAGTAAGTCAGGAGTTAGAGCAGGTTGTCCAGTAATCAAAAGGTTGCAGGTTCAATCCAATTCAATGCTGCTATAGTGTCCTTGGGCAAGACACTTAACCCGCATTGCCTGCTGGAGGAGATCGGAGGGATCGGTGGCACCAGCACTTGGCAGGCCTCGCCTCCATCAGTGTGTCCCGGGGCAGCTGTGGCTGCATTGTAGCTCATCCCCACCAGCGTGTGAATGTGTGTGTGAATGGATGGATAACTGATTGTGTTGTGAAGTGCCTGGGGGGGGGGGGGGGGGGGGGGGGGGGTTAGAACCCTAAGCGCAATACAAATACAAGCCATTTACCGTTTAAGACCATGGCTGTCATAATCATGCAGAGCAACAGTAAATTCATTAGAATTGGAATCATATTTGCATGCTATGTTGTCCGTTTTTTGCCCTTTGTTGATTTTGCATGTTTTGATTTTATTTTATTTTATTGTTTTCCCCAGAGGAAAAAAAACCTTGTATTTCTGTGTATAATCTGTCAACATTACTATTCACAGGAGCAACTATCACTTCAGATTTCCTGCTTTTAAACATTGTGTGATTATATATATTTCCTGCAAATTATCAGATATTTGTTAACCTATTCTATCATGAAGCCCCATGATAAACAAACATGTATAAATAAACATGACATATAGAAGCTACTCTGGCTTATAGGTGCATTATGAAGTCAAAATGGCATCCTGTGTGGTAAAATTTGGTCACAGCAACCACTTTAAACAACTCTGGAGCTTTTGGCCAGCTGTCTCAAGTTATAACTGTCGGCGCTGTAATATTAGTTTGCAGGAGACATGGCAACCCCACACTCACTGATGGTAAACAGTAGTCATGTCCCTCCTTCCTTTGTTTAGAGAGGAGAAAAACTGACAATTCAGCAGCCAGCTGGATATAAAATATGTTTCTGTATAACCTTCCTTTTGGGATTTTCTCACTATATTATTACATACTCCACCTTTATTAAAAGTATCAACAATTGTTGTAAACAAGTTCTGGAGATGATGAAGGGAAAGATTACTATTTCATTTGACTTTCTGGCAGTTTACTCATATGACTTTTATGGTAAACCTACAAAATGACCAAAAAAGAAAAATAAGGTGATTCTCAAAAATTTTTGTACAAATACTTTAATTACCCTGTGTTGCTGTAGTATTGTTACATACCCAAAATGTGTCAGGTGTAAGTTGTAAACGAGCCAAACACCTTAGAGTAAATACAGATCATATTCTCGTATTCTGATCATTTTGTGAAAACAGCTGATGAATTTCGTGAGGATGAGTTTATGAAAAAGTCAGCTCATACTTGAGTTTTCCGGTACTTCCCGGACTACAAATAAGGAGCCTAAATGTGTTTCATAGTTTTTTTTAAGTGTCTCTTATCCTCAAAGCTCAAGGTTGTTGAGTTTATCCGCACTTTTTGAAGCTGAGTGACCCTGAAGATATATTTGTGGTAAAATAAATTATTAAACAAATAAATAAATAGAAAGAACAGCCTTGGGATTCTGAGGATGAAGATGAAGCACAAGATAGCTAAGCAATCCACTTTGACTTAGATCAGCGGTTCCCAAACTTATTTAGCCGCGCACCCCCTTCTATGTCCCGACCATGTCAACGCACCCCCCAGCCCCACATCAGGGCATGGCTATATATACTCGACAGACAGGGTTAAAAAAATATGATCGACCTTTTTCCCCATCACTTTCATTTTTATGTTTATGTATTATGTATTTTTGAAATAGTAATTAATAAACATTCAATACCATTACAATTTCCTTTGATTTAATTTTAAATCAATATTTAGAGTTCCCAGGTAGCACATAAAAATTGTAATTTAACGGTTTTCTTAATGCAGGAACGTTTAACCTGTGCGGCCAGAGCTCCCTCCTTCCTTCTGCTCTGCGTATGTTATGGTTTACACCTCATGATTGTTTTTAATGTGTGTTTCTTCTCTATGCAGGGTGGCTGTGGCTCTTCCTGCAGTTCCTACCCCCTCTGTGGAGCACCGGGGAGTGCCGCAGCTGACTACAATTTCCTGATTGCCACACCATGTATATTAAGCAGCTGCTCCCAGTGCTTGGTGTGGCGTTGTTGTGTGGTGTTGCTGGTGTCTGTGGTATTGCTTAGAGTCTGTGGATCTTCATCTTTAGTAGTTTTTGTTTCAAGTAAGACCTGTGAAGTCCTTTTCCCCACTTACTTTTTGTTATTAAAGTAACTCAGTATTGGATCAAGTCATCCTGCCTCCTGCATTTGGGTTTATTCCTGTGTACCCTCGCGTGACAGCATAAACCTGAACTGGCCACCTACTTGTGCGTAATCAAATGTCTATAGGGGAAAAGATGGAAAAGCTATAGCCATGAGGTTCACTTTTGCCTCAGACCGACTTATTGCTGTTTTATGGTGTGGCTGAATCTGCGATCCGCTTCCACGCAGACTGGAATAACAAATGCTGCAGTAACATGAGTTGTGGTCAGGTTCATGAGCAGTCGCTGGCTGGAGCGGACTCTACTTTAATACGTCATCCCAAAATAGAAGCTAATATCTTAATTTGACCTTGAATTAAAATTGTTGTTATAAAACCTCTTAAAAGTTTTTCATCACGGAGGAGGCAGCGCTCATTTCTGCCTTCAGTCTGACGGCGCGCCGAAGTTTGCGCAGCGTGCGCTTATTGAATCACTCTGTGTGTGTGTGTGTGTGTGTGTGTGTGTGTGCGAGCGGCACCAACACATTCTCACACCCTAAGCGTCGGAAACAAACGTTTGGTCAGCTACCCTCCACGTCAGACCCCAGACGCCAAAAGTGCCCTTTTTCGTTACTTATGTGCGAAAAGGGTTTTTTCCCTTTTGTGACTGCAGTTCCCAATGCAGAGTAAAACTGACGTGATTAGATATCCGCTGATGCGGCACTGAACCAGCTCATTTAACCGCACCTAAACCTTAACGTTTCACTATTTATGACCTTCCCCTCTCCCTCATCCTAACCTTAACCCTCTTGCTACCTAAAACGTTACTCTCACTGTGATCAAGCATTTGTTTCCCATGCATTCTGACTCTGACAGTCAGAGTCTGACTGTCAATTTTTGTATTTGCCGCCCAAGGGGAATGTTAGAACATACCATCTGGCGAGGGGGACGTTACACATACCCTCTACTTTTAACCTCCACCGTGGTAGTTGAAACCTCCCCCTCGCGTTGGCTCGGCCCAAACTCGACCAATGACGAGGCGGCTCCCGCTGTTCACTTCATAGAGCGATCGACACATCACTAACGTGTTCGCTAGCAAGATGGTTAAGGTTAGGATAGGGGTGAGAGGAAGGTTAAATAAGAGGATAAGGTTAAGGTGAGGTACATTGAGCTTGTTTGGTGCCCTGGCTGCGGACATCCCATCGCGTCAGTGTAACGCTACATTGGGATCTGCAGTCAAATAAGGGAAAAACCCCTTTTCGCACATAAGTAACTGTGATGGCCGCATCCATGTCCACACAACGGTGAACGTTAGTACACTCTTGCACTTTTATGATTGCAGTTTGTATGTTTATATTTCTTGGGATTTATTGTTTAGATGGCTTAAATGCATTAGTTCTAATTTTAAGCGCGCACATTTAGTTAACTGCTGTATTTTTTGCCTTTCATTTGTTCAATTTAAGTTGATTTGTTTTCTCTTACCGGTGCTGAGAGGTTCTCCACTTCCTGCTTCCTGAGATGGGACAGGCAAACAGGGTTGAAGGGGTTCTGTCAGCTAAATACAGGAGGAGCTGATGGGGCCAAACCAATAGCTCCCTGAAGAGGGTACTGAAGAATTTCCTTTAGTTTATTATTTTGTCATTTGTTAATTAATTTAAGTTTGAAGTTAAATAGTTAGGTTTATGGGTTAGGGTGTTTAGGTTTATTAACAATCTGACTGTACTTATTTGTGGTTTTAGTTTTAGTTGGTAAATGTTTGTCTAGTAATCCCTATTGTTCATATGGTCTGATCAGCCAGTGTGTATATATATACCCTTGTGTGTCTTTGTTTGAAAGGTCAGTTATGGTTTCAGTCAGTCAGTATGTTAAGTTAGAAGTTTATTGAGTTTCAGTTTGTTTGTTTGACCTCTTTTATGAGCTCTAGCTGTTTTTGTGAGGACATTTTAAAACAAAAAGGAAATTAAAGAGTCTATGTTTGGAAATTGTCTGTGTTCCTCCACTCATTTGGCTTGATCCCTCACAGTAACAAAAAAGGGCACTTTTGGCATCAGGGGTCTGACTGATGTGGAGGGTGGCTGACCAAGCGTTTGTTTTTGACGTGCTGGGAGTGAGAATGTGTTGGCGGCACAGCTCCATGAGCCGCTCACCGTGTCTCGTTATTGGCACTATTTAAACCAATGTTGTAAAATAACTTCTGCCCAGCCCAGAAGTGCTCACATGTGAGCCGTGGCTTCGCTGGAACGCGTCTAACTCTGAACTTCAGATCTTCAGCGCGCTGTTAATAGCCTGACACGTTTAGAATGCTGTCCCACAGTCAGTGTGCTAATATAATAATGCTAAAATGCTCAGATGGGAATCATTTCTTGATTTATTTAGTTACATTCACAATGTTCTGTGTGTGAGGTTTACAATGTCAGAACACCTGCATGAGACAGGGTGTTAATTACAATCTGCCAGAATGACTCACCACCTTCAGATTTCTCCAACACCATGAAAAATGATCAAATACGGAACATATCTTGCTATTAACGGCGTGCGCAGGCCAGAGTGCCGATGCTCGGCGCATTATTATTATGAAGCTAGGGCGCATGCGGAGGACACACTCACACACACACACACACACACACACACACACACACACACGCAAAATATACTTGTTTTCAATTGTATTTATTGGGCCCACTTACTTTTTCTTAAGCCCACCCACAAATGAGTTTCTGGCTACGCTAATGATGACATTTGACAGACTTCTCTGAGCTCCGCAGCCATTACACTTTTCACCTCGCGCACCCCCTAGCGGCAGCTCGCGCACCCTGGCACCACACTTAGGGAATCCCTGATAGATAAAATATTTGATATCAACTTTTTTTTACCTTCTCCCTTAAAAATATTATGATGTTAACATCCTCATGCTGTAGAAGTTTCCCTCGAATTACTTCTCCTTAAATGGATTTTAATCATTTAAATGTAGTGTTCAGGGATTGAAATTTTGTCCAAGAGACCAAGACTGACAGTTGTATGTTTCAATTATTTATTTAAAAAAAACAGTGTAGGCCTTGGGGCTGCATTATTTTAATGTAGTTTGATTTGTCTGTAGTGTACATTATGTTTGAGGCCAGAAGGTGTTATGAAGAAAACTATAAACCACAATTAGGGAAATATAAACTTAAAACTGTGTTCTATTTGTGCCATACTAAATTACAAATGTGGCCATTTTTTAATCAATCAACTGTTAAAATGCTGAATGAGAAATATAATCTAAATTGAGTGTTTAAGTTCAAAGCATTTATGTAAGGTTAGATTATAATTCTCATAAAAATAAAGCAAAATCACTGCTGCCTCAAACAAGTGGGCTTATCAGGTTAGTTTGAGTCTGGAGGCAAAACCGCTAGTTTCCTTCACCGGCTCAGAGCGTGGTGTTGCGTTTCCTCCTTTCCTCACAGTCTCCGATTCTTAAGCGCTGGTTACGCAACATCATTACGCTGTTCTAACTATTAAAGGCTCAATTACGTCGTGGACGTAACGGCTCCTCGTGATGGCGACCGTACCGTAGATGTGCCTAGGTTTGTGAAAATGAAGCGAAGAAGAACTTATTTCTTTTGAGTCAAACGCTGAGGTTCCCTTGAAGAGGGCTTTTGGTCTGTAACCATCATCTATATACGCGGTAAACTTAGCTGTACTTTTAAACTTTTGCGCTTGCGAAATGATTAAGCTCAAGTCCAACCAAACCCGGACGTACGATGGGGACGGCTACAAGAAGCGGGCCGCCTGTCTGTGCTTCAGGAGCGAATCTGAAGAGGAGGTGAGTCCGGTGATGTAGCTGTCTGCTAGGCCATGCTAAGGTTAGCCGGCCGTAGGTACTTACCGTCTGTAAATCAGTACATTAATGAACATAGCTGTGATTGTAATGATTTTTAACTCTTATTCCCGGTTCATATGTAGTTCACCACGTATGTGTATTTAAATTAGTTTTTGCCCATACTTATCTAAGTGTTATGTAAGCCCCTTTAGCTGTACAAATGGAAGCCTATGTGTTTTGCATTATTGGACCGTTAGCTGCGTGCTAATGCTAACTAGCCAGGTTGTTGCTCCGGGCAGCCGGCTGTCAGCCAGCAACCACAGCCTACTGAATTGGCTCTGCTGGCTGACTTGTAAGACATGTACAAAATGACGATTTTGTTTTTAAGACAATTAAGAAAATGTGTGTATTTATTCTGGTTTATCGTGGCATGTTAAATAACGCCTAGTGCAATGAAACAGATATTTTACCCCATTGAATTGTGTAGCTGGAATAGTTTAAACTAACAGGTCGCTCCGTTTGTGGCGAGCCACTTAACATACATAGGAAATAATTTAGGTCGTAAACTTTATAACATTGTAGTAGTAGCGTCAACTGAATGATAGAATAAAAATCCGCTTTAACTAAGGTTTGTTAAATTTTTTTGAAAACTGACTGCCCGTTCCTAAGCAAGAACAAATGTGTTTGTAATAAAAGAAAATGCGTTACAAACAAAATTAGAACTAAATAAGAGACTCGTCCTAGATAATAGAAGATAGATTGTGAATAAAATGTGTTGTTTACAGGAAGTGCATCAGTGTCGCACAGATGAGGTGTTTCCAGTGAAATTCTTTAACCTTTAACTTCTTATACCCGTACAGGAAACAAAACAAACTAAAGCCAGTGCTTGGGTAAACGATCATGCAAGTTCATCCAGCAACTTATCACTGTTGTGACAAAGGCATGTGATAATTGATTAATGGCCCACACTTGAATAGCGCCTCTCAGAGGAAGGACTCCAAAGCGCTTTACACTACAGTGCATCATTCATCCAGTCACACACACATTCACACACTGGTGATGATGAGCTACGATGTAGCCACAGCTGACAGAGGCGAGGCTGCCGAGCACAGGCGCCACCGGTCCCTCCGACCATCACCAGCGGGCAAGGTGGGTTAAGCGTCTTGCCCAAGGACACAACAGCAGAATTCTCTGTCCGGAGCCAGGATCGAACCTGCAGCTTTCTGGTTACTGGTCAACCCACTCAACCTCCAGAGCCACTGCTGCCCTCAATGTTGCTTTATTTGATTAGTTTAGACTAGTTTTGTCAAGTTGTATGTTCTATGTGACGAAACAACAAGCAAAATATCTGTTATATTTAATCTGTGCTGTATGGGATAGGTGCTGTTGGTGAGCAGTAGCCGACATACCGGCAAGTGGATAGTTCCTGGAGGAGGAATGGAGCCCGAAGAGGAGCCCAGTGTTGCTGCAGCTCGAGAAGTGTGCGAAGAGGTTTGTTCTGGTGTGTTCTATCCAGTGTTGTTTTTGGCGTGCATCTTAGTTTTAGTCTTAGTCTTGATGACGAAAATGCATTTTAGTCTTGGTTTTAGTCGACTACATCTTAAAAAGGTTTTAGTTGACAAAGGGTGTTTCTCAATGTCAAGGCGCCTTGCTTACAAGGACACTGTCCTTCCTTGGTCAAAGAAAATGGTTAAATGGAACAGACTTGCATCACGTGACCGCGGCTTCCACGGCGGTCACGTAACGTCACGTGGCATGGGAGATAACATATTTTATATGTATTACTTTCAATGTAAATATATAACGAGCCTTTTACTTTTTAAATTGTGTATGTTTATTAAATTAAAAATATAAACGAGTTATTACCCGCTAGCCACCGAAGCCGCAACTAACCAACAATAGATAACTTCTTTGGATCTAAAAAAAGCATTTTAAATTAATTGACTTACTTTTAAACTTGAAAATTGTCCCTGAAGTAGCTTCCGACTTCTGATCCGCCGTCTTTTTGAAAATACCGCGGTGTATTGTGGGTAATTTTTGACCAAGGCTAGGCACAAAGCACCTCCCATGTATCCTTGCTCAGCTAGCTAAACGGCTAACAAACGGAGAACACATACCTCGGTAGAACATGAACATAGGAACCGATTGGAACACGTCTTGGCGGCTCCCGATGACGTATCACCTAGGCAACCAGGGCGGGGCCAAGACATCAAGGCAAGGTTCCTTGGCATTGAGAAACACCTAAAGATTTTTGTTTTTAATTTTCCAAAATGTTAAACAAAGTGTTATTCTCTAACAAATTAATTTATAGGTCAGACATGTACTCTGAGCTACTGGAGTGAGTTATTGTTTATTTTATGGCTCTGGATTTTACAGATTTTGTAAAACAATTATCCCCAGACACATATCTTTTTTTTATTCTTTACTTTATTGATAATCACTATATTGTATATAATGTATTGATGCAGATCTGTGCATCATTCTGTAGATTTTCATAAAACAAATGTATGATTTTCTTTCCTTAACAGAATGGACTTTCAGGGGGAATACAGAGTATTATGCACAATATTTAAATAGAAATAAAGAAATTTGTTTATTTATTTATTTAATATTTCAGTTATCAGACCTCCATCTTAGTGTCTTTAAATTTATATTTTGGCAAAGTCCACCTACTTAAATACAGTCATGTTTTTCCATGGAGCTGCAGTGTTGTGAGTTTTCACGAGCCTACAGAATTAATATAAATATCCCAGTTCTACTCATCAGCAGAGATACTCAGACATTTAAATGGGCTTAAACTGTTATGCTGTTGGGTTAAAAAGCAGGACTGTGGCCCGTTATTAGGAACCAGGGAGCAGACACTATAATCCTGACACTGACTTTAAAACATTCGTCTTAAACATGTTCAGATAAAACATGTTAAAAACTGTCATTTCTTTCATTTATCTGCTCAAAAGCATGACTTTTTCAGGAAGCGGATTAATTTAAAAGTCGTCGCTCCTAGTAGCATCAATGAGCGGCTGAGCGCTGCACGTTCCCACGGCAGGGAGCCGCTGAGCCAAGCTGAAGTTGGCTTCCAACCCACATCAGAAATCCATGCAAATGGAGGAATTAGTGCTATTGTGCAGGATTTCTGATGTGGGTGGGAGCCAGCTCCATTCAGCTGCTCAGGATGGTCTGCTGAGCAGAATACGCTTCTGCTGGGACACAGAGCAGCAGCGTGGTTACTTTTTAACTTTTGTAAGACAGGCGAAAATTTGCATTTTGAGCAGACTTTTCTTCTAGTTTCGGCTTGTTAACAAAAACTCCCATTCATCTCCTCATGTTTTAGTCACCAAAGAGCTATTTTTAGGTCATCAGCGTATGGGGGGGGGGGGGAAGGGCGTCAACAAAATCTGTTCGTCATCGTTTTCATTAACGAAAACACTGGTTGTGTCTGGCTCCATCTGCATACATGATTTCTGACCCACAGATGATGTCATGAGAATATCCTCGTGTGAACTTAGCTGGGAGAGTTTTTTGTACCTTTTTGTCATAAACTTTTATGTAAAACATTCCCCATTTATGTTTTCCCAAAGCCAGGAATATCTGGAGAACACTTTTCATTTGCAGTGAGGACATTTTGTTATAGTATTCTCAAGAGTTTTTTTTTTTTTGGTCTACACTCTCTTTGTTTGCAAGCTTAGCAACGTGTACACTGGATAAGGTGTCAAAGGGATCACTGAGATTAAATCCTAGCAGCTCAGTGGTTGCACAACATTAGCAGTCACACAAACTCCTAATATGAAGAATAATCTCTTTCCTAAAATTTCTTCTTTTTACAACAGCGCCCATCAGAACATAGAATTTTTGGTTTTATCATAGAAATGAGTTGTGAGGCTTGCTCTTGCTAATGCCTCCAACACAGTGGATGGGTCTCAGCTGTTCGTTCCATTTACTTTGTGAGCATTTGGATTTGAAAACGACATTAATAGTGCAGGTACTGATTTTTGCTTTGCGTAGCAGTTTTCTCATAGTAGGCTCCTGACTATATAAGATCTATTGTGTGTGTGTGTGTGTGTGTGTGTGTGTGTGTGTGTGTGTGTGTGTGTGTGTGTGTGTGTGTGTGTGTGTGTGTGTGTGTGTGTGTGTGTGTGTGTGTGTGTGTGTGTGTGTGATCCATTGCACTGATTGATGCTGATATAATCCGTTATCGTGACTTCTTTGAGTGCGGGACATCTGAGCTTGCCGACACATTTCCACAGGATCAAAAGTAGTGTCACATGTTTCTCTACCGAGGTTTGTTAAAGTACTAAACACCTGCATTCAGAAATGTAGTCATGAGTTTAAGTGGGGTGTTCTATACACCACATACTCTTGCTTCCTAGTCATCTTATTGGACGGTTGTGTAATAGGGCGTATTCTAACCCTGGCGAGGAGCGTATTGTGATGACCAAATGAGCGGTGAAGCAGCGTATTGTGATGACCAAATGAGCGGTGAAGCAGCGTATTGTGATGACCAAATGAGCGGTGAAGCATCTATTATGCTTATGAGTGTACACTTCCACCGAGGGGGTGCTTAGGCCAGATGTTGCACAGCATGTCTTTATCCTTTTATCCACCACCTGACCTTATTCTAGTGTCAATGATGGGCCCCAACTCTGCAGCAGGAAGACACAGGACAGCATTGCATTACTACAAGGCACTTTCAGTGTTATCCTCTGGGATGATGCGTTGCTGTTTTCAGTTACACAAGGCTTTTTCCATCTCATTAGGTCATCCAGGCTGACCTTTGACCTATTACTTAATTCCTGGCATGGCTGCCTGTGAGTCTGTAGTAGTAAGTGTTCATTTTTATATGATCTATCAGAAGACTTGAGGAAGGCAACCCTGATCCCATACTGCAGTGTGTGTAGCCAGTGTTTATTTATAGACTGAAACTGGAACCTGAAGAAGTTAAAAACATGTTAGCTATGGCCTTGCTCTCTATTTAAACCTCACCAACTATTCACCTGGAGTTTGAGGATAGTTACTGGTCTTAAAATACGATTAAGTGTAAAGAGCACTAAGGAGTCTTGTCTTAAAGTAGTCCTCACTGGAGGCAAGTTTCAGGTTTGTGAGTGAAGTCACCATAACTGACAGTGAAGATTTGGTCTGTTGATTCGGACCTTTTTTCATGGTCTTACACGACAGTTGAAGGATTTTGTGAGATGAGATGTCTGTGTGAAAGGGGCAGCTGAACAATGGCCTTTCATGAATTTTCTGTGGCATAATCCTCAACTACAACACTCAGACAGCTGTCAGCAGAAAACGACCAGTCGACGGTTTACATTAGTTGTTAATTAATGAAGTTCCTTTAAAGGAAAACAAAACAAATCCGATCCTTTTTTAGTTGCTTGGTAACAATGCTTTATTAAACTAACCTTTCAGACTCTAGAAGCTGTCGTTGCTTTTTTAAATTAGATTTATTTCATAAAAGTGTTATCAAAAATGGCAAGTCACTTGTTTACATTTCAAAGACCTTGTTCACTTAGAGACCATGAAATACTTGTTCTTTCTCAAATACGATCGTTCACTTGGAGTTGCATATGCATGCTGCACATTAAAACGTTCTTTATCCCCCATCGGCTGCATTAGCTGCAAAATGGGAAATAGACAGAAAACATTCAGGTCTGAAAAATATGATATGAAAGACCTCTAAACCAGAGATGGGGTCACCATGGTAAGTGTGTCTCACTCGTCTTGTCAACGTCACCTACTGCGTTTGAACGCATCATGTTAATTTTGGGGGACACCGCAAATCAACGCAAGTAACGTGTGGCAGCCATTTTAAACACGTTCGCATTGTCAGACAGCAAGTAAATCATGGCCCTTATGTGTTTATTAGCTAAACAAAACTGTCTACTGCAGCACAGACACTAGGTTCTGGATTACCATACAAATCACATCAGCGACTCCAACTCTATCTCTGCAAAACACCCTGAAGTTGAAAGATAAAAGTACCACAGTTTGTTTATTAAACTGTATTATGGTAGCCTTTTTGTGTTTTCTTATTTTCAGAGAATGTTTTTATTATTTTGGGATTACTATGTAACACTTTGTTCACCCTACAGGCCGGCGTGAAGGGGACTTTAGGTCGATTAATTGGAATATTTGAGGTAAGCTTTTTTATATTGGCATTTGTGTCACCAATCTTCTTGCTCGGTTGTGACTGAGGAGTAAAAATATAACATTGCATGCCTTCTACAGAACAAGGAGAGGAAGCACAGAACCTACGTGTATGTTCTTATTGTAACGGAGGTGCTGGAAAAGTGGGAGGACTCAGACAAGATTGGTAAAAACAAACAACTGTTTACATATTAAAATGGAGCTCACATGATCGTTCCCTATAAGTCACATGCTCGGCTGTGGCTTTGTTTATACATTTGAAGGATTTTTGTTCCTGCCCTTGTGATTTTTCCATGGGCTCTGAGTAAAGCTCTCAGAACTAATCCAGACCTAGTTTTCATTTTGTTGTTTTTCTGTGAGTGAACCATCTGTACAATGGCTGTTTTTGTTTTGTCCACAGGGAGAAAAAGGGAATGGTTTAAAATAGATGATGCCAAGCGAGTGTTGATGAGTCACAAGCCTGTGCAGGCCACCTACTTCGGGGCTCTCCAGGAGAGCTGCCTGACCAGTAACGGAACACCACTGGTGACCACGATAGGTGGGGAACTCTCCCCCACCTACAGCATCAATCAGAGCTCTGTCTCAGGAATCAGATAACTAAAACCACAACTCTGAACCCCCCCCCCCGGAGCTTTTGCAATCACTTGCGCTCTTAATAGTATCACTTCTCTTTTTCCACTTTCTTTCTCTGTCTTTTTTTTCCACTCTATAACATGGATTTGCCTTGCCAATTCCTTTGTGCCAGAACTGTGGCACAGATCTACAGAGAAGTGTTGGATGAATAGCCTGAAACACTTTGTAAATGTCATATTTAATCCCTCTTTTATGTTCTTTTTACTGACAAACTGCATGAAGTATCCCATAATTTCCAGTTCTTTATGCACCCTTAGTGCGGTGTTGATTGAATGCAAGAATTACTTTTTACTGTTGTAATGTAAATGTGTATACATAGTGCTTAAGCTGAAGGCTTTTGATGGTCTTTTTAAACGTCTTTGCCATTTTTTGGGTTATTATCTGAGAATGGACGTGGTCGTTATCGTAACCCACCCCCGAGGATAGAAAGTGTTATCTGTATGTGGACGAGCAGATTTGTGGGAAGTGTCTTGCATGAGCACCGTTGTGTTGTATTGTCTCACTCAAGTGATCTGATGCTGACTGTGCAACAGACTAGTGGCGAGGTATTTTACACCCCCCACCCCCCTGAGTACTTTTGAGTTTCAGCTACATTTCTCTTTACCTGGGAAGCTAGCGAAGCACTACAGGTTCCACTCTTGATCCGAGCATATGCTGTGTAATGTTCAGAGTGAAGAATGTCAACATCTATGCGTTGCCAGCGCGTTTTTACCTCCTAACAATCCTTTTTTTGGGGGGTGGGGGATGTGTTCTTGCGACTACGAAGTCTTCCTCCACACGCTGAGAGTGAAGGAGATTTAAGAATCATGGACTCCTAAAAAGCAGCACATATCTCTTAAGTTATTGAAACCCAAGTCCATAAATTAACTCCTCACATTCAGTTTGGTTGAAAACAGTTGTTTACATTGTGATCCTCACAGCACAGATGACTTGCGGGCGTTTTTTTATTGTGTTTGTGATTTTTTTTTTTTCTTCTGTAGTATTTCATCTGCCTCCCCCAGAAACACAGAACATGTGCTTGACATTGAAAGTAAAGGATCTGTAAGGCTGTCTTTGGCACGATGCAGAACAAACAAGCCTTGTACAGTTTTGAGACCTCATCTTTAACGTGTAAATTGCTTTTGGATACTAATGTTTTCCTTTCTCTTGACGTCTGGCGAGTCTCTAGCTGAGCTGCGTCACGCCGCCTCGGTAAGCCGTGAGGCAGCTGGCTTAATACTGTGAAACTGGAGGCGCTGTAGATAGCATGTAAGAGGTTTTTATTGTAAATTGTTTATTTCTGTATAGATCAAAGGCGAGAGTACAAATGACAAAACACCTCTTACACATCTGTGAGTGCAACATGTTAATTCAGCCGAGGCTGGAAAACCGATTTACTTCTTTTGTTGGCTTTGGAGCTGTTGGGGAATTTTCTCTTAAGGTGGAATACAAAAACATCTGAGGCTAAAGAATAAGGGATGAGGTCGTGGGTGAGGTTTTTGAAGGCCAAGACAAATTAATAGCTGCCAGAGATTCCTCATTTTCTCTGGTAAAACAGCAAAGTTTCCGAAATAAAGTCTAGTTTTCACCATTCAGTCAGAGGATTTTGATTTGAAGGGTTTGTCTCGTTAGTCTCATCTGAAGACAAATTGAGAAACGCATTTAGCTTTGTTTGTTGTAACCAAAACATTTGATTATTCACATTCTTCGTTGTGCCCTCTTTGAATAGTTTGACTATTTTTAGAATCCCCAATGTGCTCCCCGGCTGACTGCATGACTCTGAGATTGGTCTTCTAAAAGCCACCTGAAAGGTATTTTAACAAGGAATCATGTATTCCATATTTTAATACCATCATATTATTTCATGTGGAAGACTTATCCCCCTTGATTTGTCTTTTTCCGGACTTCCTACAACCATGACGGTTAAAATCTAAACGTTTTACTAAGTAAAATACATTTTTCATATATAGAAAACAATTTACTATCGGCATGTGCAGAAACTAGTATTTTTATTTCTAATGGTGAGAAACCCTCAGAAAATCCCAATAAGTGGATGAAATGATGGAGAAAAGGACTGTTTTGGTTTGTTGACACTGATGATGACCCAATGTTTTTTTCTTTATGGCAGCCCTGTCTCTGTGATACAGATCAGATTAACACAAACTGGCGGAGTCTTTCCCAGTTTGAAACTTTTTAGTGGAATAAGAAAATGGTCCTAAAAACATTTCATAGTGGGTTTGGTTTCTTCCGAAAAAGATGGTCTTGATTAAAGCTTCTTAGTTGGAGAAAGGTATTTATTTATTTTTTATTAGTAAATTTAATCTGAAACTCCAAAGTGTATTACCTAATGGTTTAGTCATGTCAGCCAGCTGGCCCCACCTTGCGGCCAAAGCAGTAGTATTACACCAGAGGAAAAGGTTTCCTTTATTGGATGAATGACCACAAATACTGACATCTTAATGAGAAAACCCCTTAAAACATGCACTTCTAGCTGTGGATCTCAGCCTTGAAGTTAGACCTGTAAATGTGTGCTGTTTTTTTTCTGCATCACTGGATTTTCTCATCATTTGGGATTGTGGAATAAAATAAAACCAGTGTAAGAAGACTAAAGATTGTAATATAAATGTGCCAACAAATAAACCAGTATTTCACATTTAATTTGTTTTAATGTTTCCCGTTTGTAACTCAGCAGGTGTGATTGTGCAGGTGTGAATGCTACAATCTGAAGACCACTTGTTCCAGTTTGACAGGAAAAAGTGTTCTCTCAAAACTAACTTGGTTTCTACATCAGATGAATCTATAGTAGGAAGTATTTTATTTTTAATCATGCAAATTCCCATTTTACCTCAATGTCCCATGGAAAAAAAAATATTTATGAAATTATCTTGACAGCAAATTTTAAAGTATATAGTAAGATGAGGCGACTTGCCATCAAGTTAGACGGCAAACCAAATAAAATCTGAGGCTGGTTCTGAAAAACCTTTCGGGATTGGTATCAGTGCATCATCTACATGCAACCAATTGTCCAACCAATTGTAATGCTTTTTCTGGTATAATTGTACTAAATGTGGCATCTTTGAAAGCTCATATGCAGAAATAATAGAAAAATATTTAATGAAAGCTAAAATTATTTCAGAGAACTCAAAGCATGAACCTAGACCAAATCAAACATCACACAGCCATTGTTTTATTTTCTTTATTAATAAACCAATGAAATTTATTGAGGCTGCTGTCCTCTGCCGCGTCCGAAGCCACCTCGCTAAGAGGAAACAGAAAAACCAAGTTTAGCTGCTTGAACATAATAGAAACCACTAACTCAGTTTCTGAGAAACACGAAAACAGAACTGCTTTAGAAACGATCGATGCATTAGTGGAGCAAGAGAAAAAGTACTCACGAACTGGAACTCTGTGGCAGCTCCGGCACCAGCCTCTGCTTTCTTGTCGGCACCAGCTGATGAAAACATTTTATTTATTTTACTAGTTAAACCCATTTTAAAACGTTTTCTGGTGAAGCCTAGGAAATTATTTTCTTGTGTAGTCAACTATGTAACAACAAATGTGTCTGGGTAGTTCCCAGACATCTTTGATTAAAATCCCAAAACATTAGAGGCCTATAATTAAACATTTAAAGGATAAAAAAAAAATAAATTGAGAATAAGTCCCACCTTTTCAACAAGACCAATAAAAGACGGCCTCAAGTTAAGTATTGCAGCCTAGAAGGCAGCACTCAAGCGCAGTTTTCTGCCTTACACCAGGATCACACCAGCTGCGAAGCACCCTGAAGCGGATTGTTCATTTATTTCGTAAGCTGCCCGCTGCTCCTCTGTTCACATCTGGTGAGAATTTTTGACGAGCAAATTTGCTCACATCTACTGTTTTCCAACCCCCCCCCCCCCCCCCCCCCCCAGGTTGTCAATCATCTAGCCCTACCCTCACAGCCCTGCTTTCAGCTCCATTTTTGTATTTTGTGTGAATGATGAGACATGGCCAAGATGGCGGTGATGGGAACTGCTCAGCTATTCAGAAGGGTTTGTCCATTTTATAAGTACACTGAATGGTTATTTAGGGGCTCTTTGCAGCTCATTAAACTTTACAGGAAAAGACCAGACAACTCCATTAACACTGTGAAAGTTAAGGTTGGAACGACGCTTACGGGGTGCAGCAGATCGCCTGTAGGTGTCTCTGTCGGCTTCTCCTCGGTTCAGGCGGGCAGGTCTCTCTCCCTCCATTCCTGCAGATTAAAACAAGACAAAAACATCTTAGTTTTCTCAACTTCATGAGTTACTTAAAACAAAACATGTTTGCTTTCATTTAAAGGATTTCATCAGTTAAACAAAGTTTAAGCCAAATTTGTCAGATAAGTTAGGCATTAAAGGTGTTCTAGCACATGTAATTGTTTCTCTGCCCCACAATGAGATGTTTTTGTTTTCTTAATCATATTTAATCATTTTGCAGCATCAGACATCTGGCCTGAGCTACACATGAGCCAATTAATTCCAACCAACAGTTATGGGTCAGAAACTAAGTGTAAATGTTATCATTACAGGCTCCTCCCCAAAAAACAGTTCATATTATATTCAAACATGACATGACTGAATAACTTTCTTTTACAGCTAGAATCTCAGCATTCAGAGGGAAACACGCAGAACAGACTACTGTGTGTGTCAACTGTGTACAAGTGTTTTACCTTTGGGCCTGGGTCTGGCTGTCTCAGGGCGGGTCTGGCGGCGCAGGGTGGCGGGTACAATCTCAGGAGGAAGGTGAAGGAAGTCTCTTAGGTACTGGATTCCCTCATTGGTGAGATACCAATAAAAATGACGCCAGGCAAATTGCTCCTTGACGTACCCACAGGACTTCAGAGACTGAAAGAGAAAAAAAAAAAAAAAAACAATCCACACACAGTTACGGTTTGAAAAACCATCTCAGTATATTTAGTACAGAAAACCCACTAGATTCACACAAGACAACCTAAAGCAAACATGTGAGTTTGCTGTGAAATACTCAAGTATTCTTTAAAGTTTTTAGCTTTAAACCACTAAATCAGTGACAACTTCGCACTAATCAGTGCTTTGACTTTCAGCCTCGACACCAACATGTGCCCTGGTTGAAGTGAATGGAGATAAATACAGATACACACACTCAGGACAAGTGATGCCCTCAGATCTGATCATCCATAACTAGGGATGGGTACCTTTGACATTTGAATCGATCCGGTACTAATTACCGGTACCTACGAATCGATACCAGTACTTAACTGTACCAATTTTCAATACTTTTGAGTGTTTATTATTTTAATTCTCTTTTATAATTAAATATATATTTTTCTCAATATATAACAATATTTGATAAATATCCCGATAAATAACATATAACTGTTTGTATTTTAACATTGCCCTTGTAGTTTTATAAGCTGATAATTAAACTGAAGCAAACATCTTTACGGTGAACTAAATTTACTGTGTCTTCATTCCTTTTGCCATCTTTTTTCATTTGATTTTTCCTACTGGAAAGTTAGAATTTCCGAGGAGAAAGCGAACGCACCATTAGCTGATAACAATGGTGGCAATGGAAGCTAACATATCAAGCTAACGATATCTTAAACAGTTTTTTTAGCTGCTGGAGCAGATTAAAACGATGCCTCACACTTAGATCGTCACTGGTTTCGTCTTCACCCGTCACATTTAGTAAAGTGAAGCAAAACTTTAGAGCGCGTTCATGTTGTTCTAGTCGGAAATTCGGAGTTCCGAGGAGAAAGCGAACGTACCATTAGCGAAACGGAAGCTAATATATCAAGCTAATTATATTTACCTACCGGAGCAGATTAAGATGAGGATGTCTCACTTAGATAGTTGTCACTGGTTTCATCATCCAGTTACCCATCACATTTAGTGAAGTGGACCCAAGCTTTAGCCTGCGTTCTCTCTACCATGCTGCTCTGTTTACAACTGGTTCACAGCAAGCGACGACAAAACGCTCCTGCGCATGCGCAGCTGTCTTGGCAAGTTCTCGTTAGGATGGACGGGTACCGAAACGAGGCACCGTTTGAAATGACGTGAATCGGTGCTCGGTCGGTACTATGGAATTCGGTCGGTACCTTAAAAAGTACCGAATTCGGTACCCATCCCTATCCATAACGCATTTCAAAGTGATGCGGGATATTAATTTAGCATAGGAAGCCTAAGTCACGCTAATCTACTTCCGGACCATGGGTCCCCAAAAGAAGAAAAAAATGAATGCAAGTAAATGGAGCTAAAAATGCTATTTTCTAATTCTGCTTGTTATGTGCCATGATTTTCACACAGGATGTCCGTGAATTTTAAAGAAGCATTTTGAAACCATGAAAGCGCTTATTTTCGAACAAGGGGAAACGCTGGTGTGTGAAAATTAGTCCAGGACTACAGTTGTGGCCAAAAGTTTTGAGAATGACACAAATATTAGTTTTCACAAAGTTTGCTGCTAAACCGCTTTTAGATCTTTGTTTCAGTTTTTTCTGTGAGGTACTGAGACGATTACAAGCCCTTATGTTTCTAAGGCTGGGCATGCTCTCAGTCAACTCCTGGGCCAAATCCTGACTGATAGCAGATAACCACTTCTTGGAGTTATTCAGAATTAGTGGGTTTTTTGTTTGTCATACTTTTTGCAGAAGACCAGTCTCTCCCTGATGTTTTTATTTTGGAGGAGAAGTGGCTTCTTTGCTGCCCTTCTTGACACCAGGCCAACTTCCAAAAGTCTTCGTCTCACTGTGTGTGCAGATGTGCCCACATCTGCCTGCTGCCATTCCTGAGCAAGCTCTGCACTGGTGGCACTCTGATCCCACAGCTGAATCCTCGACAGGAGACGATCCTTGCTGGACTTTCTTGGACGCCCTGAAGCCCTCTTAACAAGAACTGAACCGCTTTCTGTGAAGTTCTTGATGATCCTATAAATTTAGGTGCAATCTTAGTAGCCACATTATCTTTGCCTGTGAAGCCATTTTTATGTAACGCAATTATGGCTGCACGTGTTTCTTTGCAGGTCACCAATGGAAGAACAATGATTTCAAGCATCACCCTCATTTTAACATGTCAAGTCTGCCATTCTAACCCAGTCAGCCTGACATAAGGATTTCTAGCCTTGTGCTTGTCAACATTCTCACCTGAGTTAACAAGACGACTACTGAATTGATCTCAGCAGGTTCTTCATTGACAGCAATAAAATGCAGTGGAAAGGTTTTTTGGGATTAAGTTAATTTCCATGGCAAAGAAGGACTATGCAATTCATCTGATCACTCTTCGTATCATTCTGTAGTATATGCAAACTGCTACTATAAAAGCTTAAAGAGCAAGTCACCCCCAAATCAACTATTTTTTTCTGATAAACTATATAAATGCATGTCTAATCGTGCTGCAGACACGTGTAGTCAATAGTTTAGCACTTAAGTGCATTTTAGTTAAAATTTAAAATTTCTGCCTGAAACTGGCAGTGTTGTGCCGTTGTCAGGTAAAAACTCTTGACTGCATTTGAATTTAAATCTGCCACTGCTATTGGCTAAGAGGTATGCTATGATGTAAACTGGTACATTATGATGTCACAATGTCATGAGTGTGTGTGTATTTGTTAGTGGCTCCACCCTCTCGGTCTGCTAGGCAACAGCATTTGTTGCATTTTTCAAACATGAAGTGGGAGTGAAGTACGCTTCTTGTAAGAGGTGACTTGCTCTTTAAGCAGCAACTTTTCCAATTTCCCATATTTGTGTCATTCTCAACACTTTTGGCCACAACTGTACAAATGTACTTTATGAAAGTGACATCACCGAACCAGACACGAAGAAAAACGGGGAAAATGACTAAGTTCAGCTACCTTCAAATCCTCCCTTCAGGAGGAAAGAACCACCATAAATCTGGCCATGCAGTAAGTAGCAGCTGCGCTAGCAGAGAGGAGACTAAGTGGTGAGGTGACATATGCGACACACCGATGTCTGGTTTGTAGTCATGCGAATTATGATCATTTACCAAATGATAAATCTTAAAGTACATGACTGGCATGGTCGAAACACACCTCATTACTTTTCATTTAAATTGAAGTACAAAATATGTGATCCAGGGCGTAAGGCAAAGTGGATTAGAACATAGCTCTTTCAGACCCGTTGACTCGCATTCATTTTTTCATTCTTCCGAGGAACTATGAGCCGACCGGAAAGGGAGGAGACTTAAGACTCCCTATTCCGAAGACAAATTTATTAAACAACCTGATGGTCTCGCATGATTAATAAACAGTAAATGGAGGTCTAGAAATCACTGCAGAGAAATTTAAAACATACAGAGACCCTGAAAAGATCTACAAAAGGCCTCGTTAATTACTTTTATTACACTTGGCAAGCTTATAAAACCCTTGGTAATAGTGAGGTGAATTTGAAAATATGACCAGGTCTGAAGAGTTAGTGACTGCTGACATCCTGTCAGTTGCTCAGATGACCTTGAGGTTGGATACGTTTGTTAGGATGCAAAGACATTAACAAATCCAAACACTTGGATCATTTTAGACGGGCAAGTGTGAACTTGTTACATTTATCCGTATTAGATCAGATCAAGGAAACATATTAGTGCCATGACTAAAGGCAGCACTAAATTGAGAAAACATTGCTGGCCAATAAAAAAAAACTATACAAAGACAGCTTTTAATCATCTATGGCAAAAGTTTATAGTTCACATAAAACCACATAAACCACGTCATATAATCGCTTCTCAACAGGTTTTCAAACAATGCACATGAGGACGGTTAAAGTCACGTGATATTTGCTGCATTTAAATGAATGTCAGGATGTCATCGATGCAGTGTAGTTTATTCGTAATGCTACCTGATAGCTCCAGAAAAACACTACATGCCACACAAAAAGCCCGGGTTTCTCACCTGCATTGCTTTCATCACATGAAGGTTGGGCACATTCTTGTCAGCAAGTTCTGGATGCTTGGCCAGGTGGACATCCTTTTTAGCCACCATGACTCCCTCCTTAAAGAGGAGCTCATAGATAGCAATGCGATTCTTCTTGGGCATCAGCATCTGCGTAAAGCGACAGGATGTAGATCAATTTCACAAACATGACAGCAGCGCGTGCTTAATAAACACCCAACCTTAATTCTACGGCACAATGGCAGCAACAACCAGGAAAAGTAACAAACGCTCAAGTTAATTAAACTGGGCCGCGATTGACGAGGAAAAAATGGCAACCGTACAGCGCCAAAGCCGGGTTCGCTTCCCCAGTTTCACCACATATTAACGATGATTAGACATTCAACTAATAAATACGTGCACTTTTACGTTTAAGACCTTATCAACAACCGGATGTTCAATGTTGTTTAATTAAAAGACATGAGATGGTAAAGATATATTTGGATTTTTACACCGAGTATCTCTTTACCTTTACACTTGCGTAGGGACCGGAGCCGGAAAGAACGTCAGTTGGTGGGTTAGAAGGTTAAGCACGGTTGGCGCAGTACTGTATATCGCCCCCTGTCGGTGTGGTGGAACCTGCTGAAACACCACGAAGGCCCAATGGTGTATGGATGAGACCCTTCTCCGCTAAGGCGAAACATCACCATAATAAAAACTTAATAAATAAAATAAATAAATAAAAATAAACGTAACCAGTGAAATTACAAATATGCAATGCTACGCTGCTGTAGTAATTTTCTAAAATATGTTATACCCTTCGCAGTTCAGATTAATTTATTACACTTGAATATCTAGTGGTATCCAATGTTATTGCATTTGCAGATTTAAAAATAATTTAAAACCTTGTTAATGTAAGAACTGAACACCATGGTCAACATGCTAAATCCAGCTTGCTGCAGCTTGTAGAAAAATTGTAGAAAAACAAGCACAGCACAAGTTTTTAATGGGGTTTGCGAGTAGGATAATTAATGCTCTCCAGTGGCAAAAAAACCCCTGAAACAATACTTTTATAAATGTGGTAGATGTGCTGCTCACTAGTTTTATTTATTTTATTTTATTTGGCTCTGCTCTCTTATTTTAATCTGCTTTTTTTGCAAATCCTTTGTGTTTTCTTCATCCTTGTGAAGCACTTTGTGATTTTGATTTCTGTGATAAATGCTACATCAATGAACCTTTACTTGTTTCACTCCTGGGGCCCGGGAAAAAAGCACCCCTGAACTGCAGCTAAACAGTCAGTCAGTCACTTCATTTGTCTTTTAGGAACTTCATTTCCAGATGAAAGTGCAAGCACAGGCCAAAAAAGCACAATCAAAACACACACATTCAATCAATTTAAAGGAAAAATAAAATACTTTCAGTTTAGTCCAATCCAAAGTCACTGTGGTGAACCGAGGAGGGGAGCCCCTCTTAGTTTTCAGTGAAAGGGCCCTGAAACCGACAACCTGATGGTAAGATGGTATTGCAAGAGTGAGGAACATGTGAGGAATCTGTGGAAATCTGGGAGCCTTTCCTAAGGGCTCTGGTGTTATTGATGATGATGAGCGGCTGCTGCTCCTGAACTATGAATTTGCTGCTTATCTGGGTCATTTTACTGAGCGTGTTACGTTGAGCAAGATGGATTGAACCAAACCAGGCAGTTATGTTGAATTGAATTGAAAGCCTTTGTTGTCATTGTAGTGACAATGAAACTGGGGGGCAGCAGCTCCATAAAATGACACAACATGTAAAAAAATCTCCATAAGGTGCAAGAAAAGTTGTAAAAAACAAGGTAGAATAGACAATGAACACGTGTGAGAATGGATTAAGTGAAACATCTATAAAAGCGGTGAACCTGAAGTTTACGGAGCTTACGGAGCAAACAGAGGTTGTTTATGACCAATTATGAAGTCGTCATATTTGTGTGAGTGAACGTTTTCAATAGTTTGACTGTTTACAATGAGTGAGGGGGAAGAGGATGACCATTTCTTTGGTCTTGGAGACGTGCAGGTCCGAGCAGTTCTCCATGTGAGTGTGTCATCTGAATATTTGACATACGTAATTCCTGGGGTGGAGCTCCTGCTGTCACATTTGGTTGCTAGGGAGAACCGGCAAATATTTAGCCAATCAACACCTGTGAATTTAACTTGCTAGAAGGTGCTGGAATTATTTTCACTCTCTCTGTCACTTCCTCACACACACACACACACACACACACACACACACACACACACACACACACACACACACACACACACACACACACACACACACACACACACACACACACACACACACACACACACACACACACACACACACACACACACACAATGTTGATTTAATATAGTGCTGAAATAATAGCTACTGCTTTAAATTGTGTTATAATGGGGGCAGCAGTAGTTCAGGAGGTAGTCCGGGTTGTCCAGTACTCGAAAGGCTGCAGGTTTGATCCCAGCTCCGACCAGAGAATGCTGCTGTTGTGTCATTGGGCAAGACACTTAACCCACCTTCTGCTGGTGGTGGTTGGAGAGACCGTGGTGCCTGTGTTCAGCAGGCCTTGCCTCTGTCGGTGTGCCCCAGCAGTGGCTACACTGTAGCTCATCCCCACCAGCGTGTGAAGGGCTGACTGTGTTGTGAAGCACCTTGGGGGGTTGTAGAACAGAACCATTGTTCTCATTTTCTGGGATTAAATGGTTTTAAACAGCATATCTGGTTCAATTTGTATGCGCCAAACTAAGTATTGTGCTTTGAGGTGCGCAGCACAGGATTATTGACTGCAGTTGCTCTTGAAGGCACTTCAGCTTGTTTTTAGCACCCCCTAGTGTATGTTATTAATTATCTTTGGTCAAACCGAAAATAAAACTCATCTCCTCGCTGTGAACACCTTAATCTAACAGCTGAAATGTCTCCCCAGCCTTCATTAGTGTCTGCAGGACAAATTAATCACACAAATCATCTGTTTTTGTGACCTAAAACATGCTGGAAACATGCGAAGCAGACTGAAGTGCCAGGTTTATAAACTGAATGTAAATCCACACGTGGTGGACTGGCACTTAGAAGTTGCAAATGCACTATTCTGACCATTGGGGGCAGTGGAGGTCTGAGTGACATTTCAGGGACGTCCCTTTTCAAGACTAGGGCCAAAATCAGCAAGCTAAAACTCCAATTTTTTTTTAAAGAATGCAAACATTTTATATTTTTCATTTGTTCTGCCCAGAAAAGGCAGTATATATATATATATATATATACCATAGTGACCTCATTCCACAATTCTAAAAATGCTATTGAGGGCCGCGCAATAGAATTATTATACATTTTATTATATATTCAATATTATACATGTTTATGATGTTAGAACATATTATTTTGTTTCAAATAGATTTTTTATTGTATGTACAAGAAAATTATTATTATTGTTAGAACAAAATAATTATCATGTTTAACGTAATATCGCTGTAATTTATATTGGGCAAATGTAAAAGGTTTGTATTGTAGACACGATCCGATCCGTGCTGACTGAAATCTGAACTAGTTAGGAACAGATTCACCGTCAATGACGCACTTCCGGTTTTTGTGAAAAAGGTCTAAATTAGAGCCAAATGTTTGGTGGACGTTTGTGTGAAGAGCATCGGGTTCACTGTTCTTCACATTTAGAATTTGCTTTTGTTCCCTGAGTAACAGACCATAAAAGCTGAAGCAAAAGAATGCCTAATACCAGCGACTAGCGACCTGTAGTACACAGATCCTCCACCAGAGGGCAGAACACTGTAAAAATGATTTCTCAATTATGTCACTAATGGAGACCACTGAGACACAGCAGTTTTCATAGCATTTCACAAGACCCAACCTTTTTTTTTTTAGGAATTTTGTCAAATGATGAAAAGCCAAGGCTGATCCCCCTTCACTTATGTAATATGAAAGCTGTAAATGTCTTCGTCTTGGGTGAGGTTATGGCATTAATGGAATTAACAGAAGAAATATCGGAAGCCCTTGACAAAAAAAATCATCTCATAAGTATCTTTATTGATTTAAAAAAAGCATTTGATACAGTGGATCATACAATTCTTATTAAAAAACTTTGTAAATATGGCATCACAGGGATGGCCCTAAAATGGATAACAAGTTATCTTACCGATAGGCAGCAATATGTTCAAATTAACAACACAAAATCACATATAAATAACATTACTTGTGGTGTACCACAAGGGTTGGTATTGGGCCCTAAACTATTTATCATTTATATAAATGACATTGTTGAGGCATCCAATATATTAAAATGCACCTTATTTGCAGATGATACAACTTTTTACTATTCAGGAGATAATGTTGAGCAGATGATAGAAGTGATACAAACAGAGATGAAAAAAATTAAACTATGGTTTGATGGAAACAAACTATCATTAAACAGTGATAAATCCTGTTTTATGATATTTAGTAATATAAATTCAAATGATGAAATTTTATTAAATATAGATGAGATTAATATTAAAAGAGTTCAAGAAGTCAAGTATCTGGGAGTCATCATTGATGAAAAAATGTCATGGAAACTAAATATAAACAGTGTCAAAACTAAAATATCTAAAACGATTGCACTGTTACATAGAGCAAAAGGGTTGCTTGATAATAATTCACTATATTTGCTATATAACTCACTGATCATACCATACCTGAACTACTGCATTGAAATCTGGGGAACAACATATAAAACTTACACAAATTCCATTTACATCTTACAGAAAAAGCAATAAGAATAATCACAAGGAGCAACTACAGAGATCCGTCCAATCCATTATTTATTAAATTAAAAACACTAAAATTCTATGATCTGGTGGACTACAACATTTTAAAATGTATGTATAATGCAAACAAAAGGAACGTACCTGCAGGTTTAATTTAACGATTTTCAAAAAGACATAGCAAATATGATTTAAAGGGACATGAATTATTTAACATACCTAGACATCAGATACTCGTAAAGGAACATTGTGTCTCCGTATATGGAGTTAAATTGTGGAATAAATTGAATACTGAACTCAAGAATGCAAAAACAATATTGACTTTCAAAAAAGAGATAAAAAAATAAAACGATTAACTTATATAGATCCGTTACATAAATGTGTGAGGGGAGGGGGGTGGGGGGGATGAAAGGAAAAAAATAATAACCTAGGTGCTTGTATGTGTATATATGTATGTATATAGATCTATAACTTAATGCTTCTTTCTGTGTAAATTGTTTTCTTTTTCTATTTTTTCCTCAATTTCATGGGTTGAGATTTTGTCGGCTAACAGGTCCAGGAACTATATTGTTCAATTTCTTTAAGAATCATATGACTATTTCATTTGTATTAATGCTATTTTAGTTAAAAGGGGCAGACAACACAAGTTTTTCTTCTTTCTGTCCCCTTTTTCATTTTGGCTTGCAGCAATTTAGTTCTAACTGTATTTTTATTTTAATGTCAATAAATGAAAATAAAATAAAAAAAAAAAGGTTATGCACTCTGGGCAGGGACATCTTAAACATCCATCTTCAGGCAAATTGTTGTCTATCTCTCCCAACAGTTGAGTCAAAAGATAAGCCCTCGCTTCTGGAGTTCATAAAGGAAATACATGATCGCCGTTTCAGCTAGAAAGAAAAGACAAACAAATACCATGGACCTCGCCCTTGAACACTCAAAAGACCACCAGAGGCCGGATGCTGCTCAAGAACTGCAAGGACCCCAAACTCACTTCGCCCAATGTGCTGACCAGAGCCTTGGTGGCTGTGATGTTTGTCTTTGTGAAATACTAAAACATAAACCCCATCATGGCACATGGCTAGATTAGACAGAATTTGGTCTTGTCACTTACTGATGAAAATGTTCGCCTGAAACATGAGGCCAATTGAAATTAAATGGACTGTGTACCAATGCGATTGACTACAACTTGATATCAAGCCAGGTGGTGACGAGGAGGTGACGATTGAGAAAGGTTACCATCGACGAGATCCCCACTCCAAGACAGGAGGAAGAAAAGCATACCACCTAAGAATTTGTGGGAGGAGAGGTTTGATTGAGGACAAAGATTAATTGCAATGGCCTAAGCTGTGTTGCTGAGCATTGAGAAATGGTTTTGAGTATTTACAGCAATTAGCTTAAAAGCTATTGAAATAAATCGCTTATTTTTTAAATAAAAATTTTAATAAAAAGGAACAGAGCTTGTGAAATGTGAAAACAAGTGCTGTGTTTCATTGGTATGGCTTAGTAACACCATTGAGAAATGGTTTCGAGTTTTTTGACTGATTTACCTGGGAGCTTTTGACAAAAATTACTTGGATTGGATCTTGTGAAATGTTAAAAAAGCTGCTGTGTCTCATTGGTCTGGTGTAGTAGCATCATTGAAAAATGTTTTTGAGTATTAAAATCAATTAACCTAAGAGGAATTGAAAGAAATCACAGAATTTTTCATGAAAATCCTAATTAAAAAGATCAGATCTTGTGAAATATGATCAAAAACTGCTGTGTCTCATTGGTCTGGCTTAGTAATATCATTGAGAAATGGTTTTGGGTATTATGACCAATTTACCTAGAGCTATTGAAAAAAATCCCTTAATTTTTGATAAAAATCCTAATAAAAAAGATCAGATCGTATTAAAGGTGTTAAAAACTGCTGTGTCTCATTGGTCTGGCGTAGTAACACAATAGAGAAATGGTTTTGTATATTTAGACTGATTTACCTAGGAGCTATTGAAAAAAATCCCTTAATTTGGGATAAAATAAAATAAAAATAGACGAGATTGTATGAAAGTTGTTCAAAATTGCTGTGTCTCATTGGTCTATCTTAGTAACACAAGTGCGAAATGGTTTTGAGTAAAATCAATTAATCTAAGAGATATTGAAAGAAATCACAGAAATTTTCATGAAAATCTTAATAAAAAAGATCAGATTGTATGAAAGGTGTTTAAAAACTGCTGTGTCTCATTAGTGTGGCTTAGTAACAACATTGAGAAATGGTTTTATGTATTTAGACTCATTTACCTAGGAGCCATTGAAAAAAATCCCTTAATTTTGGAATAAAATCCCAATAAAAAAGATCAGATTGTGTGAAATGTGTTTAAACTGTTGTGTCTTGTAAATGTAGTTTAGTAACAAAGTCAGAAGTAATTTTGAGTCATTTAGCAAATTATTCTGGAAGCTTTTAATTTTTTTGTACTCGTTTACGAAGGACTACAAATTTGTTGATAGTCCCTAAGCAAACCACCGTTCCATATTGCGAGTCTTCGGAATTCAACCAACCGCTGTCTGTGCCGCAGTTTACAGCATCAAAGCACTTTCTTACATTCAGATGTTTTAATTCAGCATTTACTCATTTTCAAAACCCTAAAACGAGAGTCTAACATCTTATACATAACAGACAGTGGAATATTCTGTATTTTGATTGAAATATTTCATAGAACACACTGTAGTAACATAAAAATCCATGTTTTTCTTGGTTTTGAATCGAACTTGAAAAAACTAAACATGTATGAGTATGGCATTTATAAAAATGCTTATATTTAAAATTAGACATGTAAAATCTTGCCATAAAGATTATTTTTCATATATTAAATTGTCTTTTTGATAATATTCTGAGAAATTTGTAGCCAGAGTGTAGAAGAAGAAGAAGAAAATATCATTTCTATAGTGTCTCTCAAGATAAAAATCTCAAGGCGCTTCACTAAAACAAAAAATGTAAAAATATAAAAAAGAATTTAGAATATGGTTACAAAAATATTTAAAATGAGCAAAAAATAGACAATTGTGATTACTAAAATGTTAAGAAAGAGAGAGTGAATAGGAAAGAGGGAAATCAGTGGATCCTGAGGAAGGTGGAATAGGTGGGGAGAGCAGAATAAAGAGAGAGGTTGAAGAAGGTCATACAAAAGCCAGCTTGAACAAATGAGTCTTCAGCTGCTTTTTAAAGGAGTCCACTGAGTCCACTGATCTCAGGCCCAGGAGGAGAGAGGTCCAGAGTCTGGGGGCCACAGCAGCAGATGATCGGTCACCTTTGGTCTTTAGCCTGGTGCGCCTGCACAACCAGTAGGCTTTGATCACTGGACCTCAGGGACCTGCTGGGGGTGTAGGGACTAAGAAGATCACCAATGTAAGATGGTGCTTGTCCATGTAAGGCCCTATAGACCAGAACCAGGATCTTGAAATGAAACCTGAAGTTGACTGGCAGCCAGTGAAGCTGGAGGAGAAGCGGGGTGATGTGGGTGTGTTTGGAGGACTTGGTCAGAAGCCGAGCACAGGCATTCTGAACCACCTGTAGACGGTTCAAAAAATCTTTCAGTAAATCTTTCCTAGGCGGGACAGCTGCTGCTGATTGCAGATGTACTAAATTGAGTGTACTAAAAATTATGAAAATGTAATATATATCTCTATCTATCTATCTATCTATCTATCTATCTATCTATCTATCTATCTATCTATCTATCTATCTATCTATCTATCTATCTATATATATATATATATATATATATATATATATATATATATATATATATATATATATATATATATATATACACCCAGCTGTCATTTTAACGGTGAGTCAATGTTGAATCAACGTCAGGTGCCAGTGTTGGATAACCATTGAATTTTGTTTACAATTTGTAAATCTAATCAATGTTGAAATAGCAATGTCATTCCAACGTCACGCTTCTCAACATTGTTGAATTTGCCAACATTTAATCAACACTGATTTTAGTTTAGATTGTGCAAATCCAATCAATGATGACATTTCAACATTTTTATAAAGTCCTGCTTTTCAAATGGTTTTTGTCAGTTTTTACAAAAATATTGATAGCAGGACACACAACCCGCTAAGATGAACCCAAGCAAGCAGGAAAAAGAAGACTTCAGCGACAACATGTTGTTATTCTGCAAGTCTGCAAACATTTCACACTTTTAAAAAATGGCATAACTGAACACTGCTGGTTGAAGCAGTCATTCTACTTCGTTCTTGCTCTGCCACCACCACCCATCATCTCTGGTGCATATTTTAAGTATTTGGCCATGCAGTCTTCTCCTTTTGTTATGGTGGTATTAAAGGAGCTCAAGACAGTGTCTGATGAGGAAAAAAAAAGACAAGCAGATCAGCATTAGGTAACATTAAAAGAGACCACTGAGTCCACTGATCTCAGGTTCAGGGGGTCAGCAGCAAATGATCTGTCACCTTGGGTCTTTAGCCTGGTGTGCTGCACAACTGGTATAGGCTTAGTGACCAACACAGAGCAGAAGAGCTCAGTGTTGCAAGGAGTAATGATGTGAATGAAACCTACCTTGTGTCGTCCCTGACTCCTTCACAATGTAATTTGCAAATACACAACAGAAAAAACCACAACTGTTACTAAACACAGGAAATGCAGACTAAAATTATTTTTGCATCATTGCTTTGGCGCCCTCTCCAGCCTGGTGCCCCATGCATGCATACACTGCATACCCACTTTTTGCGCCACAGGCTACAAGGTCACAAAGTCAGAGGTTTTATTGGCTACAAGCTAGAAATATGCTGTCTTCGTAAACCTCCACGAAGACAGGAGATCCATTTTAGCGTTATCTTTTTTTTTCCCAATAAAGTCAGAAACGGATCCTAATCATTGATTTGGCCTCTTGGGAACAGGCTAATTGTATAATTTCCCCCAAACCTAATGCTCTTCTGAATGTCCCCTTCAGCAACCGGTTCTTTTATTTTGAAGGAGCGTGCCGGAAGTTGTTACTTCCCCTGGGAACCATCCCCCATCTGGCGACTGCTTTCAGTAAAACGTTTACCACAGCGGAGGCAGCCTGCAGTTGAGTCATGAATTATAAGCTAACACATTACAATAAGATGAGTTCCTCCGGGTGAGTTATTCTGTTTTTAATATGCATGTGAGCTATAACCAGCTAACCCTATGTCTAAAGAGGCTCAATTTTAAAATGTTTTGCCTAATTATCTGTTGTCGTGACCGAATAATAACTCTTTTTATTCTACTTCAATTAAAGCGGTAATTTAAAACAAATCTGCTAACTGTTTTATTATTAGCCAATTTGAACCCAAAATTACATGGCCGTAACTTCAGCCAGACTATAAATTCTGCTTTAATCCTATCTTCATTTTAAAATCATCCAGGATTCTCAGATTTTTAGTTGGACTTTCAGACATTCTGCATTATTTTGCGCGAGTTTCTGTGCAGATAACAGCGATTTTTGGAGAGTCAGCAGGCTGCTGCTGGGTAGAGGGGGAGTAGGGGTTTAAAACATCAACAACAGAAGCTAATCTCAGGAGAGAAGTGTGTTATTTATCTGATAAATTGTTGAAGAGCAGCTGGTGGTTGAACAGGTCAGAGCTACTGACCTCCATCTGTGCGGAGACTCATCTTTGAGTGGGCTCTGTCCACGGTTCTGAACTCGGATTACTTGGACCAATGTTCTAACATCTTTCTGGACTGTTTGCATGAAAGGATAACTAATTGGGCTCCAGCTGGGGGCCAAAAGAGCCAGGTCCCTCCCTATCAAGATGTTCTGTTCAGTCACCTGTTAACGTTTTAGCCTGTTGGGCTTCACTTAAAAAAACAAGTCCCAATGACGAAAATACAACTCAAAACCAACAAATTTCACAAAAGTACCCCCCAAAACCTAATCTAAACAAATAAAAATAAATACAAATGCATTGATTAAAGACAAAACATACATGTACAGTATCAAAATAGTTTTGCTAAACTGCTTTCAGTTTAGAAGAGTATTACTTATTAAAATCAGTTTTTGTAGAATCACTGATTTACGTAAGTGAAACAAAGTCTGAGTTACAACCAGGAAGTTAACAACAGAAACACTTATTACCCGCATAAATTAAAGAAAGCTTCTGACATGCATCGTAGAAACTGATGGACCTATTCTAAACACCTGAATTTAGTTGTTTAAGATGCTTTCCAGAGCCTCGCGCAGTCATTCAAAAGATAATTTCTATGAATAGCTACACATGTAAAACTAGGTAGTTATGATGTGATCTGGGCTGGGCTGCAGCCACTCCTAGTCAAAGGTCAAAAAGTTGTTGTCAGGTACGTCTACTGGTTGATTTCTGCTCTGGACATTTCCCTGTTGGTGTTTTTGATTCTTGAGGAGGATATGCTGTAGAAGTTCTTTAAAGTCACACTTTTTAAAGTTTAGATCATATTTTTTTTGCTATTCTTTCTGCTTTTAAACAAAACAAGTTTGCTGCTGGGAACAAAATAAAAACATTGTATAACTTTTTCATTTTAAATAGACAATGTGTAGTTTTTACCATTAATCTCTGGAAATATCCATTAAATGTTGTTCAAAATGATTAAAATTATGCCCACTTGTTGAAAAATATTGGCGGCTTTTGTAACATATAACCATAAAAATAAGGTTTAAAATAAATGGGAGTGGGTCTAATATCTCTGGGTAATGCCACATATCTTTCTACGGGAGCCTGTGAGGACAGAATGCATTTACAAACAGTTGCAAAATTTTCAGTATTCGTAAATATTGTTTTACATGTTTACCTCTTCACTCGTTGCCAGTGATGAAAGGGAGTCATTTTACTGGAGGTTGTACTCCCAGGGATTTTTGACCCTAATGGCCATCCATTGGTAAGGTCTTACTCCAACACAAACTTTGCAATATGTTTGTGTTGGAGTAAGACCTATAGAGATAAAAAGCTTACTGATAAAACATAGTTGATCAATATCAGTAATTATTGAAAACTATAAAAAAATGTAGGAAAATATATTTTAAGTGCAGCCCTGACCATTTTAAGTCATTGCTTTATGATAAAACAAGTTGGTTTGCATTACCAGACTTGGTTTCTATCGATTCTCTGCAAATTTTGCAATCCACCGTTGTTTGTTTTTTGTCAGACTTGTAAGAATGAAGATATTGCCACACTGGTGAAGTACTGTGACCTTTGTTCGAGACAACATCTTGCTTGAGTCACATTGCTGTCTGTTTAGGTTTGAGACGAGAGAGCTTGGGTCTGTTTTGATTTGTTGGGTATAAGTAATGACTAGTATAAAGCTATCAGATAGGCTATTATGGAAAAATGAAACTTTTATTGAAGATTTTATTGATACATTATTTTCTATTGTCTATCAATTGATATATATTGGTATTGAATTATTGTCCAGCCCTAGTTCAATTCAATTCAAGGTTATTTATATAGCGCCAAATCACGACAAGAGTCGTCTCAAGGTACTTCGCATAGTAAACATTCCAATACAGGTCATGGGTCTCATTTATCAAACATTGCATAGAATCCTTACTAAAACCGTACTTAAGCTCAGCAAAAAAAATGTACTTACGCCAAGTAGGTTTGTGATCTATCAAACATGGAGTACGCACAGCTGCACGCAATCTCTGCTTCATGAATCGGAGACTAACGAGAATGTTTCTCAGCTGCATTTTAGCATCAACATATATACTGGACAATGGGTTTCCATAGACTCCAATAACAAGTTTTTTGTCTGAAATGGGAGGTGGCCACCACCGCCATTTTGACCGTGTCACAGGTTCCGTCCAGCCCAGACAATTCCATAAAAGGGAAGAGACGAGGAGCTGAGGGTGGGGCTGTAAGGCTGGGATCGACTGACGACACCCGGGCGAACTAGCTACAAGCTAACCTGAAGCTAACCCTGGCTAATTCAAAGCTAACGCGGAGGTGGGAGCCGAGCTAACGGATGTAGCCACCTAGGTACAACCCAACCGGAGCTAACTGTGGAACACCTATCTACCTGAACCTCACACGAAGTTTAGGTGGAGGTTTTCAGCGCTTTTTCGTGTAAAGTACCTGGATTAAAAAAGTATTAAATCGGTAAGTTTATAATTCATTTCCGTAATGAACCCTTATTTTGCAAATTGCATCAAGTCACTGACATCAATCCTCATACTTAGGAAGCATTTAGCAACAGTGGAGAGGAAAACTCCCTTTTAACAGGAAGAAACCTCCAAAGGATCCTGGCACAGTATAAGCAGCCATCCACCACGACTCACTGGGGATCGAGTTCAAACCCAGTCTCTCGCAGTCATGTCAGTCATTAGCTATGTTTACATGGGCACAATTAATTGTATTGAACGCCCACTCAGATCAAAAATTTTGCATGTAAACATGTCAATTGGAAAGTTCTGATCTAATTTGGCCCGATCGGAATGAAATTTCAATCCGACTGAGAGAGGTGGTGTTGTCCATCATCATTCTGATTGACGTGCACATGTGACACCATCATCAGCGTCAGCCTGAGGATGTTTGCAGTCGCAAACAAAACGTAGCGGGAAAACAGGTAAACAAAACTGCTCTGTGTTTTAAAAAAGAACTACAGCATGGAATTAGAGATACGACACAGCAAGAACACACCTAAGACTATTCAGTCAAGCCTAGGTGGCAGCGAAGCAGCATAATGAATGTGTGTGTGTGAATGGATGGATGATGCACTGAAGTGTAAAGCACTTTGGAGTCCTCTGACTCAGTAAAGGTGCTATACAGAAAGGTCATTATATAATTTATCGTGATTTTCTGCAAGGGTCCGTCCAGTGACCTTGTCATTCTTGATGTTTTGCCCAAATCCTCTTTTTGCAGTAGTTTTCACTTGAGCTCATTTAAATTTGAATTAGAATTTTTTTATTTGACAGTGCATATTAATGAACGTACAAGACCCAAATATACCAGAATATACCAGAATGAGCAGAAAGCTGGTTTCCATCCGTAGTCCCATGTCTGTTCACCACTTACCTATTTGCCATAACTAGACTAAGAATACACCAAGGATCACTGGGAAACCCTGTGAGTAGAAATAATCACATGAAAACCATCTGGTTCATTCCTGGGGAGACCTAAGTGGATGGGTTTGTCCCTTTACTCATCAATTGAAGGGATTTTATGTGACTGCTGCTTAGCTGGATTAGCTCATGTGACAAATGAAGGACACACGTTGGATTTGAAGTATTTGGTACCATTCCTTTTTTGTAGCAGGGGTGATGGATGAAGGTAGCCTGGCAAGCCAGACTTTAGTCTGGCAACGCTCCATTGATAGCTCTCGGTTGTGGGGCGGGTTCTAAAGTCATCTTTCAAATGATCTCCGCATTCCACTGGACAATGAATGTGACATACTCTTGTTTCACTCTGTTGCATCATCCCACCCACCAGGAATATAGAGTGCCCTGATTGGCCCACAAAGCGGATAAAGCTCTGTGATTTGTTCACTAAGCAGATAGAGCACTGTGATTGGCCCACCATTATGGACCAATCACAGCTCTTTATGTGTTTGAAACCACTCTAGAGAGCTGTGATTGGCCAGCCAGAATGCTGTTGGGGCTGCAGAGGTTCCAGTGGATCGTTCCTAGACCAAACTTTTCAAAGCAAGAATTTGGTCTAGTTCACTAGGCTAGGATGAAGGGTCACTACAAATGTGATTACCGTATTTTCACGACCATAGGGCACACCGTGTTATAGGGCGCAGCTTCAGTTACGGGTGTCTTTTTGGTATTTAACACATACAAAAGGCGCACCGGGTTATAGGGCGCGGGCACGGTAAAACGTACCGGTAAAACATCTGTGCGGGCTGAGGACTTGGAACATATCAGTGCAAACCAGACATTGTGAAAATTATAAACAGCCGAAAGCATGCTTCACTTTATTGGTCTAGTTCTGGTTCAGACCTGGTTTAGAGCGCACGTGCACTTCCTCATTGCGTGCGCTGACGGCTCGTGCTCTTCTAATGGGCTCGTCACACGAGAGGCAACTTCCCCTCTCCTCCATTCATTTTTAATGAGACATGCGCGACAAAGCGATAATCGCGGGTCTCCCTCCTACTAAAGCCGGGCGTACACCAGGAGTGCTGCAGGAGGACACAGGGATTTATGGGGGTTGGATGAGGAAAACGAAATAAAGAAAGTAAATCTGTGTTTTGTGATCAGTTTAATTTGACATGAACACGACAAACACGCTTTCTTGACAATCTTTGTGAGTAAAAAAATGTGTAGAAATAAAAACGAACAGCGTGTGTTATTAGGGAAATAGCGGGTGAGCTGTGTTGATGCATGATTGCGCATGCGCCGTGAGCGGTTCTGGTACTTTTTGGGTCGCAGCTGCTCGCAGCGCCGCTTCAAGCGCTGATGCGCTGTGTTGAAGTTCAGAATGTGTTTACTGGTAGTTGGTGGATTTAACCACATAAACTTTCCACATGAACAAAATCATATGTGTGTTATTAATAGGCCTAAGAAAATAGTGTGATTTGAATTGTGTTTGATTAACCCTCTGGGGTCCATGGACGCATATCCGCGTCTTTTGAACAGGTCTGATTTGGGACGCTGTAGCAGCAAGACTCCGCCTCCCTGAGTTTCGGTTTCAATTCAGCTTTAAAAAGGAGATTATAAACTACACCCCAGTTTTTAAATTGTGTTAATAGGCAATGTAAAAGCGGAGTTATACTAAACTAAAAAATGACCTATTTTTAGACAATCTGATAACTTGTCTAAACATCAGTTTAGTAATCTGTGAGAGGGAATGTGCTTGTGAACATAAAAAACCCACAAAAACATGAGATCCTTTTGCTGTTGATGGAAGTCTCACATATTCAATTGATAAAAAGTATCATTATGTAGCTGAGAGAGAGAGGAAGGCCGCACGAGTAACGAGATGTGCGCAAAAAGGAGCTGCTTCGCGGGGAAAGGAGTGGCGCGACCGGAGTAACAACAAACAGACAGATATTGATGATATATTTTGGAGCGATCCGGACAGATATATTGTCTCTGCAGTTTAGTAGGCTTTTATTAGGCTTATATAAAGGATGATGAGAAGGATAAATGTCCACCAGGCAGTTCAGATAGTACGGCTGTTTTTTGAACTGGAAGCAGAGGAAGTGGACGGAGACTCACAGCCGGAGTCTGAGGCAAACAGCGAGGATGTTGATGACGATGTGGCAGATCCACAGGTCTGTCTTCGCTCACGTCCGCACGTTCATGCCACGCCCCTTGTCTTCTACTACGTTCGCGTCTCACAACAACACAATAGGCGCACCGCACCAAAGGGCGCGGCGTACATTTTGGAGAAAATCTAAGACTTTTAGGTGCGCCTTATGGTCGTGAAAATACAGTAGACTGTACCCTAACGCCGGGGACACACCGGCCGCGGAAGCGCCGCGAAGCGCCGAGAAGCGAATCGCTCACGAAATTCGGCCGCTGCTCGCCGCTCCTCAGTTCAGATCAGACGCGCCCCAGTCGAGGCGCGCCTCGGCTCAGCTGTAGTTTTTCTTTTAAACACTTGGTGTCCTCCATTTCCTCTCTGCCTTTTCTCAGCTCTTTTCCTACGTTTGAGTGTTTGTGCGCGTGCGCGCGCGCGCGCGTGTGTGTGTGAACCTATGGTATGAGTTGTTTCTGCCAGTTGAATCTCTTGGAACCCGCTCCAATTCTGCAGCTGTATCCTAGCAGTTTCTTCCGACATGGGTACGTAAACAATCATGTTTTTCGGGGGTCGTACAGCTCCTTGTGTTTCTCAACTTCCATAATTAATTTAAAGTCATCCATCCTAACTGCTTGCCTCAGACTTTCTGCCTCTCTGTCCTGTTTGCTCCGGTGAAAAGACACCCAAAACCACTCCCCCCTTCACGTGGTCACACACGCACACAAGTTCGATGTGTGTGTATGTGTGTGCGTGTTCGTGTGGTTTTTCTGCAGTGTCTGTTTACGAACACATTTGACTATTGCGGAATTTTATTTTGAAATGCTTTATTTTGTTAACTTTACCGGCCTGCCTCTTATGTCTACGTTTGACTTCCTGCCAGAATTGACGCGATTCACCCGCGGCTCGCGAAAAAAATAGAGCCAACGCCGAAATGATCGCTGCACGGCGCGGGCTGGAGCGCCGGCGCGCGCCGGCGCGAGGCGATTCGCGGCGCTTCGGCGGCCCATGTGGTCTATAGAATAGCTTAACAAGGGCGCCGAATGAAGGCGGTCCCATTTTCGCGGCGCTTCGCGGCGCTTCCGCGGCCAGTGTGTCCCCGGCCTAAGTTGTCTTTTCTCTCTGAGCTGCTGTCTGTGTGAAAATTTATGAATTTGTTATTCCAAGTGGGGCCAGAAACGACAGTTTCATGCTGTTTTCATTGGTTCTTACAAGCTTGGCTCATCCCATCTGCTGCCCTCAGTCCCAGCTGATGTTGGACGATTGAAGGGGAGACATTTAGACAGCTTAGACTTATTTATTAGTCCCTTTGGTCTTTGTAATCTAAGACAGAGATTCAGACACCCTAGGCTTTTAGATTCATGTCTGGCTTTGGATCAGAGCAATTAAATATTTTATTTTGCCTTGGTTGCTCTGAGAGTGACCACAACATTAACAAGATCTGCTGCTGCAGAAAGGATGAGCATATTTAATGTATTGCTTTTTTAAAATGATTGTGTGTAACATTTGATGACAATCGTGTCATTTGAGTAATTCATACACAACAGTATTTTCTCTGTGCGTGCTCAGCAGCTCAGTTCTGCAGGGGCCAGTGACTTTGCCCTGAACTGTGAGGTAACTGGAGCCAGAGATCGGATCCTCACAGGGGATCATGGGAGATGGGAAGGCTGCATTTCATTAGAGGTCCAAGGTTTGCATTTGTTGTCATTATTCTTCAGCTCATGTCACAAGTTTAAAGCTGTATGTGTTCATATTGGTGTGTGATGGCTGTAGGAAAAATGTGGATGCTCTTATTGTTTAAGAACTTTTAAGCTAACTGTTGCACAAGTGCCTCTGGCAAAACCCTCTATGCTTTGTGAATGTTCCAGGCAGGAAATTTCATATTTGTACTCGTTGTCTTCAGCCTTATCCAGGTTCTCGTCTTGGGACTCCTGCGGGGAACCCAAGACAGTCCACTCCCCTACCACCTTCACCAGCTTCTCTGGTCCTGACTAATGGGCCTTTTCCACCAGTACTTTCCTCGGCTCGAATCAGTTGGACTAATTCACCCCGGTTCCAAGGCGTTTCCACTAGTAACTCAGGTTTTTTCAGTACCTGTTTGGAAGTTGTTTCAAGAGTACCAAGCCGGGACAAAAATACAACATCAGAGACTATTGTCACTGATTGGCTAGGAGGTGGAGTCATTGGTTGCACCAGTGTTCCGCCTCACTGCCTGAAGCCTTTTTCTGATCTTTCTTTTTCTGAGGCAGACCAAAAGCCGCTGACTAAGCAGAACGTTTATCATCACTACCATATCCTCCAATGTGTTGGGTTGTGTAGTGGTACCATGTACAGATCACTTCACACTACTTTTTGAACTCTGGAGTACCCTATGGAAACCAGCAATCGTACCAGTGGTGGCTGGTCAAAAAACAAACTTTTGCATGATATTCAAATTATTTGAGTTTCACTTGTAAAATATATATTTTTAATGAATTTATTTTTTTAATGGCTGCCACTGGGGTCTAGTCCGAGTCCATCTGAAATGCTCCTCCTTCTCTCTAAAGCTGAGTCCGGCCACCCTGCAATGGAAACTTTCCAGTTTTATTCATTCGGCCATCGCCTAAAGCTGATGACCGTAGGTTAGGATTGAAACATCAAGAATTGGGATATTGAGTCAACAAAATGTGTCGAGGTGAGCCAAAAAGTTGTTAGCTGGTACTGCAAAAGACGTCTCATATTTAAAAAGGAGTGAGTAGAAGCTGTTAGAGGCTCTTGGCTGCAGGATGTCTTTGCTCCTCCGAGGCTTGACCACATCAGATTCATACTGTCAGTAAAACACTTTACAGAGGAGCAGCAAGGATGGAGGAGAGCTCAGTGTTGCCATAGTGACTGTGTTGTCAGCAATTGCTCTGCATGCAGATGTTTGGCTGTAAATGCACGCATGGTTGTTGAGATTACAGCCACAAACAATATGTGTAAGCTGATGAATGTTTTTCTGCACAAAGTAGTAAATGTTTAGGCTGAAGAAAATTATAGAACTTAAATGATTGGGCCTCCTGTGCACTTTGTTTCCACATCCTAAAAGCCTGGATTTAGGCTTCATTAGAATATTCACTTGTTGCTAGAAGCATTCGAAAGTTAGCCTAGTGAACTAGACCAAATTCTTGCTTTTCAAAGTTTGGTTTAGGAACGCTCCATTGGAACCTCTGCAGCCCCTAGCAGCATCCTGGCTGACCAATCACAGCTCTCTAGAGGGGTTTCAAACACATAAAGAGCTGTGATTGATCCATAATGGTGGGCCAATCACAGCTCTTTATCCGCTTTGTGGCCCAATCAGGGCCATCTATTCGTCTGGTGGGTGAAATGATGCAACATAGTGGAACAAGATGGCGACAGCTCATTTGAAACAGCTTTTACATCAAATTTGCACTATTTGGAATTGGGCTTTATTGGAAGCAGGAGCAGAAGGATGTATTTAAGTTCTTTATTTAGAAAAAAAGGATGTATTTCCACCGTCTTCAACAGCGGACCGCCTCATTTACCGACATCCATTGCGAGGAATACGTCATGTTGTTCATTGTCCAGTAGCATGCAGAGATCGATTGAAAGACAACGGTAGAACCCGCCTCACGACCAAGAGTCATCAATTGAGCATTGCCAGACTAAATAAGATATTTATTTAGTCTGGCTTGCCAGGCTATTCCAAATGACCAAATCTTCTACATTTAGGGAAGGGGGTTGGAACTTTGGGTTGTGTATTTTCAAAAAGTACCTTTTGAAGTAGCGACTTTTTCAGGAACTCCGACCCTACCTTTGAGAGATATTCAATCCCAAGGGAGACTGTTGTAGAACACTGTTATTATCAATGCCGTGCTAATAAATGATTATCAGAACATTTAGATTGTGCTATTTTTATCTTTGACTAAATGGATTCTAAGACAAAACTATAAACCAACCCAGCTCATAAAACTTGGTCTGTTATCAATTTTGTGACATTTTTATTTTAAAATGTCATCACTGATTAATCAGAGTGGGTTAAAGAGACAATGTGTAGTTTTTACCGTTAATCTCTGGATATATCCATCAAAATGTTCAACCAATCAATCAGTCAAGTTTATTTGTATAACACTTCGCACAACCATGGAAGGAGATCAAAGTGCTTTACAGGACATAACAATAAAAGATATTACATGAAACCAGCGCAAGTAAACACTCATAAAACAATAACATACAGTTCAATGCAACATATAGAGTGACATAGCTAAGCTTAAGAGAAAGCTAAAAAAAAAGAGAGAGCCACCAGAGGATAGCTACTGATTAAAAGCCTGTTGGAAAAGGTAGGTTTTAAGCTTGCGCTTGAACAAAGACAACTCAGAAGTCAAACGCAGGTCATCAGGGAATTTGTTCCAGACTGCTGGAGCCGCGTCACCCCAGTGCTTGTGTCTAGATTGAGGGACTTCAAGAAAAAGCTTCCCCGTTGACCTAGTGGACCGTGTTAGCCAACGTATGGACAAGGAGTCAGAGAGATAGGCAGGACCTAGGCCACGGATACTTGTGAATGTGAACAGTATGATTTTGAATTGTATTCTGAAAAACACAGGAAGCCATTGCAGTTCTAAGAGAATGGTAGTAATATGGCCTCACCTCGATGTGTTAATGAGGAGACGGGCTGCAGAATTTTGGACTAGTTGAAGACCAGCAATGGAGGACTTGGATAAACTGACATACAGGTCATTGCAGTAATCAATGCGCAAGCTTATAAGGACATAAATTACTTTTTCCAGGTCAGAGCGGTTTAAAAATTGTTTCAGCCTGGAAACAGCCCTAAGTTGATGAAAACTTGACGATCTGTTTGTCAAAATTCATGTATTCATCGAAGATGACACAGAGGTTTCTAACATGTTGCTTACGTCTAATGGCCAACTGACCAAGGTCGATCGCAAGGACACCTGGGTGGTTTAAGGGAGTAAAAACAGCACTCAGTTTTGTCTTCATTTAGCAGCAGTGAGTTGTCGGAGAGCCATAGTTAGAGGTCATTGAGGCAGCTCAGCAGAGATGATATGCTAGAGTTGGAGTCGGGACTAATTGGGAGATAAATCTGCACATTGTCAGCATAGCAATGAAAATGATGTTCATGCTTAGCTAAAATTCCTCCTAGTGGTAGCATGTATAATGAGAATAGAAGTTTCCCCAGGACAGATCCCTGGGGGACACCACTATAGAAATGAGCTTTGTGGTTTCTCTGCTCCATCACACTTGATTCGGAGGTTGAATCACCAAACAGTGGTCCTTCAACGAGAGGTTCAGAGGTGACTAACTGAGGTCTTCCAACCAAAAGTGACCTGCCAAATATTGATCAGTTAGTCATTGATTGCTTAGTTTAAGGCACATGTGTCAGACACAAGGCCCACGGGCCAGATGTGGCGCGCGAGATAAACATCAAAAATATATTAAAACTGACCTGCTGGCCAATTTTACTGCAAAGACAACAACTCCCATGATGCTTTGCGGCGTTAGCACGGAGCCGAAACGACCCCTCCTTTGCGTTTCTTTCCCCAGCATCTGCTGCCGGTGTCTGCAGCTACGCTGTCTCGGACAAACTAAACACTCCTCTCACTCAGCTCCGAGTTTACTCAGCTATTTTACGACGTAGAAGTCCAGAAACAGAGATTTTAACCGCTCAGTAATGTGTTCACTACTGAAAGAGAAAGTTTTCCAACTAACCTTCCAGACAGAGCTGATACAACTCCAGCGACACGCTCAAATCAGCATGACTCTGTGGCTGCTGTAGTTTTTATTTTTCCTCCCCGACACACAGCAGTGTGGTCAAGCTGCTCAGGCGCTCTCCATGTTCAGCAGCACAAACCTGTGTGAGCACCTGTTGTCATCTAATGTTGTCATTATTATGTTGAAGATGAACAAAACAACAGGAGTCTCCTCCTCAGCAGAGCTCAACCCCATGATGCAGGTATCTGGCTGGAACAGGAATTTGAGTTTGACACGCCTGGTTTAAGGGCTGCTGAAAACAGACTTGTTGAACACATAAACGGGTGATACTTGAAAATTTTAAATTTTGTGCAAAATTTAATATTTTTCAGTTTTCAACTGAGAGACTGTCTAAAGCAGGGGTTACTAACTTTTGTGAAACAAAGAGTTATTTCGTGGTTATTGAGTCATATGAAGGACTACCAGGTTGACCTTTGAACTAGAATAGATAAGAGTTAAACTAACACTGTTTAATAAACATATTTAATAGAAAAAAAAGAAAGTTGTAATTTTTTAATCTATATTAATGTATTTGTGATTAAAAAGATGGCTGCTGATTGTCTTTTATTTTATACTTGTGCAATTTAGAGAAAATGCCTGTGGGCACCTTATACTGTCTGTTTCCTAGTTTGTGACCTTTGATCTAAAGGCTCAGGAACCCTTTGCAGGTGAACCTTTTCACAATGTTCTAATTGTCTCAAATTTTGAATGTGGGTTTTCATAAGCTGTAAGCCGCAAGTTTCACAGTTATAACAAATAAGGAGTCTAGCTCATTTATTAGTTTCACCTTTTATGTTGAATCACTAAAACAAAATAATTCTTACATCATATTCACATTTTTAGAGTTTCACCTGTACATGTAAGTCATCTTATGCCACATAACACACACGTTAAAGAAATGTAGGACTTTTTGTTTCCAGATGCTTAAATTGAGTATCCGAAGTATATTTACCTTACCTGGTGTAGATAGCCCCTTAAACAGCCATAGTTTTGAGATAGTGGTTAGTTTTGAAAAGATGAGCTAGCAACTAATCACAAAATGACTTTAATCAACTCCTGTACCAAATAATCTAGACTGAATGCATGCCTTGTGAGTCATTTTCTGTGGAGGGAAAAAAATTCTGGTGCTACAAGGGATACATATTTTTATTTAATTTTTTTTTATTCAAACATCTGCAGAAGCACTTGGAAAACTCCAACTTGCTCCACTGAGATTAGCCATTAGCCCCTCTGTCCAGGCAGAGTGTATCTGTTTCTCCTAACTGAGGTTGTTCAGCTGGTAAGATTTGAACCCTTTCACAGAAACAAACCTCTAACAATCAAGTTAGAGTCATTTAGAGCATCAACACTGTTGTGACCATGTTAGCTGGGGCTTTAGTTCCATATGTAACATGATGTAAGTGGTTACTTTTAATAAATGACCATTAAGATGTGATATTCTATATAAATATGAATTATCAATATCATTGATCTTGGGAAATTTGATCTTTTTGGTAGTCCAGGGAAATCACATCTTTGTAATAACTTGAAAAAGAGGCAAAAATATAGTTTATAAAATCTATTTAATGCTATAGTTCTACTACTAATGATGATGCAGAACAAATTATGATGAATGATGGTTGAAACAAGATAACTAAGACAATGCATTAAATGATGGAATGTAAGCTTAGATGTTATGTAGCAAAACCTGTTTAACCCTCTGGAGGCAGGCGTTGCAGATTTGCAACAGTTAAAACAATATAGGGAGGAGCTTGACCATGTAGAGCCCTGAAAGATATAGTCAGGATTGTAAAATGGACTCTAAAGTTAACGGGTAACCAGTGCAGAGACATTAGAATAGGAGTGATGTGTGCTCTTCTGTTTGCTCCAGTTAGGAGCCTCACTGCAGAGCTCTGGACCAACTGAAGGCAGTCAAGGGATTTTTGTTAAAACATGTGAAAAGTGTGTTATAATCTATAGACGGGATGAGATTAAGGCGTGGAAAACCATTTCAAGTTCATGTTTTGACACCAACCTTTGCACTTTGGTGATATTTCTTAAGGGATAAAACCAGTTTCGGACCGGTGTGTTTGAGTGGCCTTCAAGAGACATTGATTGGTCAAAAACAACAACCAAATTACTCAAGTTTGACTTGACGGCAGAAGATAAATGATGAAGTTGTTGATTAATCAGGGGAACTTTGCTCCCAGGGGCAATGATCAGACATTCAGTCTTTTCAGAGTTTAACTCAAGGAAGTTATCTTCTAGCCACCTGTTGATAGCTGATAGACACTCTAGTAATTCAGACAGCTTATAGAACTCAGAATCCTTAAAGGAGCAGTACAGCTGAATGTCATCTGCATATAGGTGACAAAAGACATTATGAAAAGATTCAATTATCTGTCGAAGAGGGTGTATGTACAGCAGAAATAACAGTGGACCCAAAACAGAGCCTTGGGGTACCCCCACAGAACAGATCAGTAGAATCTGACATGATTTGGTTTATGCAGACACTGTAACTTCTGTTAGAAAGGTACGATCTAAACCAGTCTAGAACAGTTCCAGAGATACCCACAGAGTCACCAAGTCTGTTAATTAAGGTGCTGTGATCCATAGTGTCAAAAACTGCAGAAAGATCTAACAATACTAACATTGTGAATTCCCCGTTGTCTGCAGCCATCATGATGCCACTGGAAACTAAGCAAAGCTGTTTCTGTTGAATGCTTTTTACTTTATATAGCTCAAAATGGGAAGGCGGCAACATTTTTTTTTCTGATCAAACGTGAAGAAAACCTGAGAATTTGTGGTTCTTGATTTGTGTAATTGGGTTTATTTACTATCTTGACTCATGGTGCCATCGCCCAACTGTGTCTAAACTTGTGTAATAAATGTTAGCTCATATTTTAGGTGTAGTTGTGTTAGATTGGTCTCTTTGTTTCCTGTTAGTAATGGAGGATTATCTCCTCCATGAGTTATATGTTTACACAGCTGAGTGAATTATTGATGAATGTGACTCTGTATATAGACCCTAAAAGTGATGAGGGCCAATCATGCAGATCTCATGATCTCTGAGATCTCATCATGCAGAGGGCAGTGTGCCTGCTCAAACACAGACACAGCAGGTTTGTGTTTCAGGAGGTTTGAAACAGTGCTAATTAATAAAAGATCTTGATCTAATTACCTACGAGTTGGCCACTGAGAAAACAGGATTTGTGCTTCTGTTTGTATCTGTGACTCTGAGGTTTGAAAGCCTAAAAACCCCCACCAGAGTTCCCCAAGTAGGGAAAACTAAGCAGAAAACACAAAAACAGACTAAAACACAGCCTCCTTTTAAATACTACAAATTAGACCTCTCCAAAAAACAATAAAAAACAGGATACTGTTATTTTGATAGAATCCAAAACATTTGACAAGTGGATATGATAACATTTACAAAATAAAATAAAAAACACAATGATTGAAAAGTTTGCCTTTTCTAAATTTGTCAAGTAAGAATTTTTGTTTATCATTTTAAAAATAACCTTGTTACTGAGCTTTTTTACTCATCAATGTGCAATTCTCCTTTTGCAGAAGGCTTCAGGTGTCTCAGTGATCTGATGATTAACAATCCCAGTGCTTTCTTCACACTAGTCTGGACATTGAACAGCTCACGTTTCCATGCTGAAGCATCTCCCGTGCCTCTCACAAGCAGCAGCTCACCTGCCCCACCCCCCTTCCTCTCTGCTTCCTCGCTCCGGCCTGCTGCTCTGTCTGAGCCGTTAAAGCACCACACACCAGGATTATCGCTCAGTCACAGAGGGAAAACAGACACGGATGGACTTTGCTTTGGGCTCCAGGGAGGAAGATCGCAGATCTGTTGTCCTAGAGACCGACTGGTTTTCCTCTGGACGCACCATCAGGGCGAGCAGGCAGCACCGAACAGAGATCAACACACGAGAGGGGAGGTGATGAGGAGTGTGGCTGTCTGCTAGAGGAGCCCACGTGTTCCATTTTTTTCCCTCCAAGCTTCACCCTTAGCCGCTGCTCAAGGAGGACTCGAGGTAGGCTTTTGTTGCTGTTGTGCGGGGCTGTGTTCTCGCAGACCGTGGCAGCCTTTGTGCTGGGTCTGAATCAGTCGGATGTGTTGAGGCAACAGATTTGGAAGTCTGAGTGCCTCCAGCAGATGAACTGAGACTCATGACGCTCTTGCTTGTTTGTGAGGATGAGGATGCTGAAGAGAATCTGTTGTTTGTACTTTTAAATGAGGAGGAAGAGTAAAGGTTGTGTCAAAACTGTGTGATGGTAACTGAACATTGGAAGATGCTGCTTCAATTTGAGCTTTTTAGGAAGGTTTTATATTCTCCATAATAAATAATTCATCAGGTTGTGTACTTTGATTTAGAAACAGATTCATGTTGACTTTTATGAAAAGTAGAGGCATAAGCCAAGCACTGGCTATCTTAAACAAAAGCCCCCCCCCCCCCCCCCCCCTCCCCCCCGCATGCAGCTAATGGCTCAACCAAGCGTGATAAACACCCACTTCTCTACCCTCCATGCTGCATTGCTGTAGAAGCTTTAGGTCGTCATGAAACTGTTGGAGCTCTGCTCTGGAAACTAAACCATTAACTATAGATTTTGACTTTTTTTTGGATGATTGTGTGACTCGGCTCACTTCCTCGTTTAATCTCAGCCTTTTATTGTGAAAATATGTTGCTCCATCCATCCTCCGGTCCACGACTGACCCAAATACCCACCACGCGTCCCACCCCTCCCCCTGACCTCCCATCACAACACATCATGGCTGCTTCTCCTTCTATTGTTCGATAGTCGCTGCTTCCGATTAAAATTGTTTATTAATCAGCTTTTGGGTTTTTTGGAATTTGTTTCATTTATTTACTTTATTAAGCAGTGATCAAATAGTCTAGGCGAATGTAAAACTGATTCCTAATGTTTCAGAAACACCACGTTTTACTTTTATTATTATTATTTAGATGTAGTCAGATAACTGTTTGAGGAGGGAGAATACCAGTTTATGTCGTAAAGGGTGAGAAAGTCTAAGGACACTCTCTACCACACACCAGAAAAATATTTGTTGATTTATTGGTTAAAACAAGAAAAAAGGAGTCATTTATTTATGTCGCCACTGATGGAAATCACAAATACATGACCATGAACACTCTTCTCGCCTGCTGGTGGTAGTTGGAGTTGCTCGGAGGCATCGGTTCAACAGCCTCAATTCCATCAGGGTGCTCCAGGACAGCTGTGGCTACACTGGCCCAATCCCAATACTCGCACTTCCATACATGTGCCCTTCCATTGCGGAAACCCGGCCAGGGGTGCGAGTGCATAGGGTGTCCTGATTCTCAAGTGCGGAAGTTGATCACGCCCCTTTTGCACCCAAGTGTGCATTAATGCATCCCGGCATGCTTTGCAGTCGATTACTCAATGCTCCCTGTCTCAGTTTGGCACGCTTGTGTACCACGCACTCGAAGCCTACTCCGCACTTTCTCCTAGTGCACTTTGCTGAAGACCGCAGGGCACAGTGCAAATAATGGGATTGGGTCGTTGTAGCTCCTCTCCACCAGCGTGTGAATGTTTGTGTGAATGGGCGGATATGTTGTGAAGTACCTTGGGGTATTGTAGAATCCTTGAAGGATCTTTACAAATAGGCCATTTACCATTTAAAGTGCAAGTCACCCCCTACCAGAGTTTTACTCCACTCCCACTTCCTGTTTGAAAAATGCAACAAATGCTGTTGCCTTGCAGACAGAGAGGGCGGAGTCGCTAACAAATACACACACACACACAGGCTCACAATGACATTGCGACATCATATGGTACTAGTTAACGCTCTAGGGTACCTCTTAGCTAATAGTGATGGCAGATTTAAATTCATACGCAGTGCAGAGTTTTTAGCTGACAACGGCACAACACTGACAGTTTTAGGCAGAACATTTAAGTTTTAACTAAAATTCACTTAAGTGCTAAACTATTGACCACATGTGTCTGCAGCACGATTAGACACACATTTATATAGTTTATCAGAAAAAAAAGTTGATTTGGAGGTGACTTGCTCTTTACAGGTAAACAAACCTATCATTGAATATGGGCCAATATGCAGTTTGGCTTCTGTCTCTGGGGAACCTAGATAAACCGTAGCAGTAGTAAAGGATTTAGCTCTTCGGGTTGGGTTAGCAACGCTCCATTTTAACAGGTCTGTCATTGGCCTGAACAATTTTAGGTCCAGCCAATCATGACACTATGTGTTTGTAGCAGGTGTAGCACCACAGCTGCAGCGAAGCAAGGACTAGCAAATAGTGTAACTCAGCTGAAAAAAAAAAAGTGCCGGTAGACGCGTGCAGAAATAATGGTACAGGTGATAGAACGCACATAGACGGCTCTGCAATCTCCAAGCTTTGGTAGATCGTCATCACTTTATAATCTTTAACGATCTTATGTCTTCAGATTGCACAGCCCTACATCCAGCGACAGTTTGTAAGACAACTGCAGAGTCTGCCCCTATGACTGAGCTCTGTCTATGGGCCGTGGCCAGTCTGTACATTTACATATATAAAGAGGCTTGCCAGGTTAGGGTGCTCTGGCATCATTGACCCACATTAGAGTGAGAAGTGCCACAGAGAGCGCTGGTCTTTCTCTTTAGAAACTATCAAACCTTTTCTTTATGCTTTGAAGGGAAAGTGAAACAGAATCAAACTCACCATTCCTCAGACACAGCTACGTATGCAAGCTTTTAAATTTGTGTTTTCATTTATTACTAACAATTGTTTTATGATGCAGGGGTCAAAATGAGCTTTTTATGTCTTAATAGTTTGTTTTCATGTCTTGCATCAAGCCTTAACACCTGTTTCTATGTTTGTTTCATTTCTGTTTCTGAAGCTAATTTTAAACCTAAAAGCAGCATTGATCCGCTCATTAAAGCCCCCACAAGAAAGCGAATGAGCACTTTTCTCTAAATGCCAAACTATTAATTTACCATGCAAACCATGTCATTCATCACAGATCAGGCATTTTCTCAGCCCGTTTTTGGGTCATTTAATGAATGGCTGCAGCAGAAATGGCACCAGTCAGTAATGCACAGCATTAGAGATCAGACACTCTCTGTGTCCCATCATCTACTTATTGATATTCAGTATTCCAGCAGAGGCTCCATGAAACCTGCTGTCTCTGCAGATGGCGTTTAGCTGCACTGATAGCAGCTTTGTCAGAAAACCATCCCCACACTCTTGTTTCTGTGGGGTTTTTGTCAGATGTTTGCATCTTTACTTTGAATTTTATCTTGATCTCGTTCTGGTTGGAGCATTGTCTCTTTGTTTGTTGCCTTTGTTGTGGTTTGTAGGTCGCGCTTCATTTGCACACATTCATATCTTATATCTTTTGTAGGAGAATATGTTAGTGCTGTTATTTTTGCTTTATGCAAAAGCATCCTTTTCTCACTTTTGCTGCTGCAATATGTCTGGCTTTATTGCTACCAGCTGGAAATCATCTGTTTTATTGTGTATGACAAGTGTTTGTGTAAAACTATGATATATGTGGAAAACTTAGTGTTATGGAAATTTTATATTTCATTACTTTAGTCCTATTAACAGATCTACTAATTGAATGTCCTGAAAGCATTCACACACACACACACACACACACACACACACACACACACACACACACACACACACACACATTCTTGTCCTCCCACACACACACATGATCCACTCCCATTCCTTTCTTATCTCTTTGTATAAATAAACTCTGTGACCAGATGTTCGGGGCATTTGCCCTGCGCACTTGCCACAAATCATGATTTGGATGTATGTCTGCCTTATTGCTTCTTGTCCCTCTCTCTAGCTGCAGGAAATGGGTTTATTGATAAAAATATTGATAAAATCCCAAACACTTAGGTTGTTTTAAATTTAGATTACAGTGATTAATGTTTATTAAACAGTGCCACAAAACCATTAGCAAATATAGTAAATAGAAAATAGTATTTTTATCACTGTATTTGTGTAGAAAGTGACCAAACTTTGTCTCATCCTATTGTTTAGCTCTAGTTTTCCTTTTAAAGTTTTTATATTAAGGTTTTTTAAAAGTGTGATGTATTTATAGCATTGGCAGTTGCTAATTAGCCCTTAGCAAGAGTCTCTGCTCCTTGCAGGCCAGTTTGACAACATCCTCGGGTTTAAAATTGCAGTGTGGGTAGCAAGCTGAACCTGACCTGACGGAGGTGGGCGTGAGTGTGCAGCAGAATAATGTTACCGTTGAGGGTTCGTCTTTGCTCGGTTTTCGTGCTGAGTTTGTTCAAAACAGACTACTGTCTTCTCAGAGATGGACACACATATAGATTTTGAGTCTACTTCTTTTGATTACACTAATTTTCCCTTCATTTCAGCGTTTAAGGAATTTTGTCTGTTTCCTGGGGTCTTTGGAGTATTTTCATGTTTTTTTTTTTTGTCCATTCCAATATCCAGGTTTTCGTAAAGCTCCAATGTTCCCATTTTGATTTTGGTCAACTCTGATTTTCTCTGGATAATAACAAGCATAAAATAAATAGATATTTATTTAGTTCCACCACATTTAGACAGGAAGTTTATGGTCTCACATCCTGATTGGTGCATGTATTAATCTTATTGCAAAAACATTATATTTAATAGAGCCAATGCTGACTAGTTTATCCATTTTATTAATTTAATACAGTTAGAATTTTTGAATGTAGGTTTAAAATCAGGCACAGGTAAAACTCGAAAAATCTGAAAATGGTCCGAAAGTTCAATTATTTCAGTAATTCCACTTAAAAGGCTGAACTAATAAGTTTGATAAAAGCCAGATAACTCAGCCTTTATTTGTTATAATTGTGATGATTATGGCTTACAGCTTATGAAAACCCCACAATCAACATCTCAGACTACAACATTGTGAAAAGGTTCAATATTCTAGACTCAGAATGTTACACTCTAATCAGCTAATGAATCAAGAACATCTGCAAAGGGTTCCTGGGCCTTTAGATTGTCTCTCAGTCGGAGCAGAATCACTGAAATAAATGAACATTTACTCCTTATTATAAGTTTTACTTTTAATTTAAAGTTTAGGCGTATTCAACAAATTATGGACAAATCATTAACCACGTTTACGTGCGCAATATTAATCGGATTGAACGCCCAATCAGATAAAAAATTCTGCATGTAAACATGTCAATCGGAATGTTCTGATCCAATTCGGCCCGATCGGAATGAAATTTCAATCCGATTGAGAGAGGTGGTGTTGTCCATCATCATTCTGATTGACGTGCATGCACACAGCCATTCGGATTGTTGGAGTAAAATAAACTCTGCATGTGTGCAACAACCAGCAAGCCTCCCCGCCGTCATTTAGATTACCTGACTTAATAAATGACGGCCTAATTAACGAGCGCCGCTTTTTAAATAATCCAGAATTTGCATTTTGTGGACGTAAAATAAAAATCTGATTAATGCTCAAATTATTAGACAAACATGTTTAAGTCTGTACGGGAAACACGCAGATTCGTTGCGGGGTTTGCAGCACGAATCCCCGTTTCTAAGAATGCAGCAGCTGTTTCTGCAGGAGCTGGATGGAGACGTGCTCGTAAAGAAGACAGGTTAACATCGGTGAAACACACCTGGTTTAAGTTTAAGGAGACTGTTGTTGAGTAGAAAAACATCCTCAGTTAAATGTTCTGGCCGACTGTCTGTGCAACCCTCTGTAACCCTCCCTTATTTTAATATCATCAACAATAAAATGCAGCAAAGCATATATCCGCAGTTATTGACTTATAAAATGTAACTTCTATGAGCAAAATTAAAACATTAATTTGATTAAATGAATCAGGAAAGCAGGAACAATTGTTTTTTGTGTTTTTACATTTTTCATTTTGTTTGTTTAAATAATTTTTTTTTCTGGGAAAGAAAATTCTGCACATGCTCAGCCTATTTAATCTGATTGAGTACTTGGTGCATATAAATTCACGGCATGATTAGATCATTTCAGTTAGTGTGCATGTAAACAGAGATTTGGGATTTCTGATCAACCAAGATTTGAATCGGAATCGTCATATTTAGGGAAATATGGCGCATGTAGACGTGTCTATTTTTGCATTTCCAGTGTGTGAAATGTGCATATTGCAAAGATCGCTTGGCCCACAATAATTATAATAATAATAATAATAATAATACAATAATGTTATATTCAAAGTGACATGCATTTGCAGTTCCAGTAGCTGAAATGCTAAAACAAAACAACTACCCACATTATCTGCACAGTGTTGCAAAAATAGCCTCTTGCATCTCTTTTCTAAGCTCTTTTCTATTTTTCAGTGGATTCAGGAAAAAAAAATAAAAAACTGTAATTTAATAATTCCTTGCAGACGTTTCCCTTCTTGTTGTAGAACGGTGGCATCTAATCCTGGCCTTGCAGAAACATTTCTCTGAATGTAACATGGTTTTATTTAGCTACATTATTTACAGCTTCTGATTTACACATCTTTACTGTTTCTGTTTTCCTGTCAGTGCATGAAGAGCGCCCCTCTGCTGTAGACCCCGACAACCCGAAGCCGCCCTGCCAAACCTGCAGCCATGTCTGGAGCCTATGACGAGTATGCGAGCCAGGAGGAGACCACGGACAGCTTCTGGGAGGTGAGAATGAAGCTTCTGACAGATTAAACCTAACGGGGAAGTGGCACTGGCTTGATAAACTCTCAGTAAACCTGCTTCATACGAGGATGGGGGGATGGAAAGTGCCTGGACTCAGCTATTAGATTTATCTGGAGGACTGGCTCACTGATCTTTGAATGCTGCACACTCACACATCAATGACACACACACTCATACTTGTATTTATATGTTTGTGTGGACCTCCATTGCCTTCCATTAATTTCAGTGACTCCACTATACCTAACCCATACCCTAACCTTAACCAATGGGGTTCTATTCCTAATCCTAACCTAAACTAAAAGTTAATTCACACCATACCTCTAAAACCAGGTTTTAGAGTGCTCCACATTGTGTGGACTGGCAAAATGCCCCCACAATGTAAAAATGGCTTCAGTCAACATTTTAATCCAGTATATTTATCTTTTGCTTATTGATCAGTGCTTGTGTACTTCAGTCCATCAGGAATGTTTTCCACTGTTATCTTTTGGGTTATTATTAGGAAGTTTTGCAGTAAAGCATCTGCTGAAGGGACTTTGGAGCAAATGAGAGGGTGGGTGCAGGGAGTGGATGATGCTGTTGGTGGTTTGGACTCTGGTCGCTGCATGGATGAGGTTATATGTAGACCTGAAGTAAAAAAAAACTTGCATAAACCATATTGATTCAAGATTTGCTGTAAATCCTCAACTCAAAGTCAGACTTTACTTTTGAACTAAAGATTATGTTAAAGATGAAGGCTAGGAGATCATCTGAAAACAACACGATGTTTATAGTCCACGGGAATTTAATCAACCCCTGCTAAAAGAAAATTGATGTTGAATCAAAGTCCAGAACAAATTTCAGACATTAGAGTTAAACTCCAAGGTCAAGTGTCATCAACAGAGTCAGGTGTTTGAGCTAAAGAGGAGGAACGCCTCATTTCCTTGTCTCAGCATGTTGCTGCTGTTTTCTGTCATCTCATTACATCACTAACAACCTTTCGCAAACATAAAGAGTCACAGGTTATTTGAGCTGTGTGCTCCCAGATATACATTCATTATTGATCAGAGCAGGTGACTCTTTGGGCAAACTGGGAATAGATTCCCCTCATCTGAAAGCACAGACTGCTGTGTTACTCTGCTTTCAGACAGTTGTATAGAACGATTGGACTCATAGGAGACGTTAAAGCTATCTCTTTCCCCCTCATATTCCCGAGTTTTGCCCACAGTCCGCCTGTGTGTTCAGAAATCAGCTGAAGGGGGTAAAGTGCATCCTTCACGCTGTCACTTCATCAGCGTCAGTCTCTGCATCACATTAGAGCTGCTGCAGTGCCGCCTGCTTATTGCTGACGTGGCTGGCTGCTGCTGAAGCGAAGTCCTGGCGTTGAATACAATCATTTACCCTCCAGCTGCTTTGGTGCAAATACGAGGTTTGTAGAATGTCATTTTCAGGGTGAGTTACAGGTAAATCTTTCATGCAGCGAGTTTAAATGTTTTCAGTTGTTCACGGGAAAGCAAAAACAGCAGCAAGCCTGGAGTTTCAGCCACGGCTGTTTATATGGATCTGAGTTTAATGATCAGCTCTCTGGGAAGGTGCTGCCCTTCACCCACGAGGAGTTGTAAATTATATAACATTAACCCACCCTGCACTTTTCATTGCACAACACAGCAGCAGCAGCAGTCTCCTCCCTGCTGATGCAGCTGCAGGTTGTGAGGTGGCATCTCACACAGGGATCTTACAAGTGGAAGGACAGATTTAAAGTACATCTACAGCAAACAGTAACCAGGACAGCTTCTTGAGTTCATGTTAAAATCTTTAACTCTTTCAACTGTTTTTATTTGAAAGTAGATGGATAAGATCTGACCCTGAATGAGTAGAAGAACGAGACAACAAGATGGTTTTACAGCCTTTGGAGTCAATGACTAAAATACCTGAAAACCAAAAGTAACAAAGCATTGTTTCTACACTGTTAAAAATGGAAAGATTTCTATTCTAAAGATGAGAAAAAAATGTTCAACAACGACTGTAGGAGAAAGAGTTTGTAACATTTAGAAAATAAGAACAAAAATAGTCTTGTTTTTATTTCTTTAAATGTTTTTAGATTAAAAATTTCTGTCATTAAATCCTAAAATAAGCTATGTATGTTTTTAAAAGATTTTTTAAACACTTTACATAATTGTAGTACCATGCTGATACAGTAAACCAGCAGGGGAAAATGGGCTTGGGATTTTATTTAAGTGCATTTCTTTATTTGTGCCACGAGATGTCCCAGTTTTTCACACATTAGACTTTTAAGAGTTTTTTTTATGTCACTAGATTGAATTAATATTTCCACAATTGACAATTTCTAATAGAAAGTATTTGACAGAAGCATATATAAGGCACTTTTTAATGTTTTTAACCAACTGATACAAATGTGGTCTGGGCTTTTAAAAATTTATACAAAAAGTTTGAAGCTGCTAAGAAAAACTACTGGTTGTCTTCCATCTACTGGGGCAGCAGTAGCTCAGGTGGTAGAGCGGGTTGTCTCATGATCGGAGGGTCATGGGTTCAATTCCAGCTCCCGCCAGGGGTATCCTGCTGTTGTGTCCTTGGGCAAGACACTTCACCCAACTTGCCTGTGTTGGTGGTGGCCAGAGGGGCCGACGGCGCCAAATGGCAGCCTCGCCTCTGTCAGACCTCCCAAGGCGGCTGTGGCTACAAGTAGCTTATCATCACTAGGAGTGTGTGAATGTGTGAAAGTGTCTTTGGGTGTCTAGAAAAGCGCTATATAAGTCCAATGCATTATTATTATTACTGGATGGGTTTCACAACAACAATTTTCTGTTGTTATGTAAGGTTGGGAACTACAAACGCACAGTGAAACGCATCGATGACGGTCATCGGCTCTGCAACGACCTGATGAACTGCATCCAGGAGCGTGCCAAAATCGAGAAAGCATATGCACAGCAGCTGACTGAGTGGTCTAAGAGATGGAAACAGCTGGTGGATAAAGGTAAGTGGCAGGCAGTAGAGCTCTTTAGTCTTGAATGCCTCGTTTTTCTAATTTCTAAAGATTACCTCCAAAGGAGTCTGGTGATTTGAGCTGAAAAATTTCTAATGAACCTTTTGGACTGTGTTGATTATTGTGATGATAAATAAAACTGAGCGTTATCTGCATATATACAGGTCCTCAGTACGGCACGGTGGAGCTAGCTTGGATGGCGGTTATGGGCGAGGCAGAAAAGGTGAGCGAGCTTCACCAGGAAGTGAAGAACCACCTAGTCAATGAAGACTTTGAGAAGGTGAAGAACTGGCAGAAGGACTCATACCACAAACAGATGATGGGAGGATTCAAGGAGACCAAAGAGGCAGATGAGGGCTTTAGGAAGGGCCAGAAACCGTGGGCCAAGAAGCTAAAAGAGGTGAGGAAGGCAGTCCCACAGAGAGACTGTTGTGTTGTTGTTTAGTGCAGACCTCCTGATCAGAACCTTTACCTATACTGCTCAGGTCGAGGTTGCCAAGAAGTCATACCACATGGCCTGCAAAGAGGAGAAGCTGGCTGCTGCCAGAGAGGCCAACAGCAAGGGGGAAGCCTCGGCGCCGGCTGAGCAGCAGAAGAAACTGCAGGAAAAGTTGGACAAATGCAAACAGGACTCGCAGAAGGTGAAAACGTCAGCTGTAACGGGCCCGAGGAGCTGGCAGGGTTCTAGAAACTGAGCTAAAAGCAAATCAGCTGGCCGGTCATTTGAAGCTGCAGAGTTCGAGTCAAAGTTGACTGATCACCACTCCTGCATTCCTCTTTATTGTTTCATCGAGTTTCTGCAGGGGGACGTCTTATTTGATTCACGAAAAGCGCCTAAACATACAGTAAATGAGCCAAAAGTCCTAATTTTACTTGGATCATCTGTATTTCTGTCACAAAGATCAACTGTTTTACCTTTGAGAAACATGAACTGTGCAACAACAGCCCTGAATTTTAAAGTTGATGAGGTATAAAAATAAATATACCAAACTACACAATTGGTATGAGCAGGTCAGAGCCGTGAACGGAAAAGAAATCAGCATTTCCCCTAAAATCCAGAATTAGTGCTTCTCAGCTTAGTTTTCTACATCTAGCCAGCAAATGAATAAATATTACCTCGTTTTTCTTGGTGTTTTCTGTCATGTAGGCAAAGGAGAAATATGAAAAGGCCCTGGAGGAGCTGAGTAAGTGCACGCCTCAGTACATGGAAAACATGGAGCAGGTGTTTGACCAGTGCCAGCAGTTTGAAGAGAAGAGGCTGAGCTTCCTAAGGGAGGTGCTGTTGGACATCAAACGCCACCTCAACCTTACAGAGGACCAAAGGTTTGGCAGCTCTTAAGCTGTTAACGTGGAAATGAAGTCAGCGGAACTGTCCACACACTAAATGCTTACTATCCATCCACAGTTATGCCACAGTGTACAGAGATCTGGAGCGAACCATCACCTCGGCTAGTGCTCAAGAAGATCTGAAGTGGTTCAGCAGTGTCCATGGCCCTGGGATGCACATGAACTGGCCCAAGTTTGAGGTAAAACTAATACATTATATGCATTAAAGACTCAGCATTTAGACTGACTTACTTTGTATTATTTATTCACATAGTTTCTTGCTTGCAGGAGTACAACCCAGACCTTTCTCATAACATCTCCAAAAAGGAAAAGAAGAAGTTAAATGATGATGTCATGCTGACTAATGTCAAGACAGCAGTGGGTAACCCTCAGTCTGGAGACAGGGGGAGGTAATTCAGTGTTTTAAGTTAACGTCATACACAGAGTATTGTACTCTGGTCTTTTCTCTGCTCACTTAAATGTGGAATAGGAGAGGTTTTCTTTGTCATAAATGATTATATTAAGCTTTTATCAATGTCTATATCATTGTCGATTCTATCTATCAATACAATTCCTTATAAATTCTCACGTAGTTCAATAGGGGGCAGTCTCCTGCATTATAATGCCAGTTTATTAATGATAAATAATCAATTGTACATGGTATGGTTGGAAAGATCTTTCCAAATGTTCTTTTTTAAGCTCCTTGTGAAGGTGGAGTCTTCTTGTTCGGTGTAGTGTTGCCTTAGCTATTATAAGAGGTTGGACATCAGTTGCTGGAGTCTGTTAGTGTGGAGGTGAATATATGAGGGAAACGACGTTAACACGCTAGCCGGTGCTAGCTGATTAGTTACCTGCAGTATTAACAGGAGAGGACGTGCCAACGTCACCGCTGCTGCTGTGTTGAAAGTCTCCAATTCGGAGTGGGTCAAAAACGATATTCGCTCGTCGTTGCGTATTTTGTGTTCAAATGCTTTTGTGTATTCGTTGCGTTTCCTCCCTTTGATGACATATCTACTTTGCAAACTTTGCAAGTTGTCCTATTGCCATCCTTTTTCGTAAAGTGTAACCAAACTTTGAAGTGTTTGTGCCGCTTAGGCGCCATGTTTCCTGCTGAGTAAATGCGTAAGCTACGCAACGTGCACTGTGACATCATTTGCTCCAACTGGATTTGATAAGGCAATCTTTTGCGAAAATGGCAAACGATTCCTAGGAATTGAAACAGTGGGAACCTGGTCTCATCAAGAACCGGTTTTCGATTCCCACCCCTAGATTACACACAGTTCAGCAGTCCAACTCCTGTTCTCCAGGACTCGCCTCCTATATAGCACCTTCAGAATACAGGACGTACGTTTCAGACTCGCTGTCGGCACATTTTCTGCCATATTCCTAAAGTTACGCACCTACATAACAATACAACAATTCAGTATACTAGCTAATAAAGTGTGGCATTTTATGGTGAACAAAATAGACAATTTTTCAGCTTTTTGGGTTTATCAATTATTTCAACATCATAGCAGCACAGTGCTGCCAACAGTCTGGGGAAAAACCCCTGAACAGCTCAGTCACTCTTACTCGCACCTCTCTGCTATAGTTCTGCCGGCCAACGGAGGACGGGCTGCATTCACATACAGCAGGTCCGTCTCCTAAACGTTTCCCAACTAGAGCAGAACTAGAATCTTAATGTGAAACAAATTGTCACGTTCTGAGGATGTTAGGACCCAAATATGCAGTTACCCAGGATGACACGAGGCAGAGATGATGAAAAAGTAAAATTCTTTATTTTGAAGGCGGAACAAAAGTAAATCCAGGCAGCGAGCCAGAAGTCCAAAATTCCAGATAAGCTCTGGAGATCAAAAACTCTAGAAAGTCCAAGGGGCAAAGAACACTGGTATTCCAAACGAGACGAGACTGACAGAATAACAAACATTCAATGGACCGACAAGAACACAGAGACAGACAGGGCTTAAATACGCTGGGAGAAGTGATTAGGGAAAATGGGAGCAGGTGTGTGAAGTGAGAGCTGGAGGGAAGACAGGTGAACCTAATAATCAAAATGGGCAAACAGAAACAGAGGAGGGCCAAATAAACCTAAGAAACTCTAAGACACCAAAACTAAATCTAAAGGCTGCGGGAAGGACTAATACACACACACCAAGGCACTAATATATAAACGGGAAAGGGGAATGGACAAGCACACACACACACAGAACAACACACACACACACACACAAACACACAAACTGAGCAGGAGACTGGATCTCACACACACACGTTGAGCTGGGGACAAGGAAGCTGGGGACTACAAGGACACAGAATGTAAACGAGACCTGGAGGACCTGGGGAAGAATGAGATGACACAAAACCTGGGAGGACTAGACTTAAAGGACTATAAACATAAGACACTAAACTGACACGCAGAAAAAGGACACATGAGGGCGCCAAAGAGCTACAGCATAAGACACACAACAGGGATACAGACAAGGACACATGAGGGCGCTAAAGGGCTACAACACAAGGGGAGAACATGGAGTGGAGCACAAGAGGAGCTGGGGAACAAAGAGACACAAGAGGGAATCTAGAGAGGGATGGAGGACACCAGGAGACACATGGGGAAGACAGACGCAGACCATGACAGTACCCCCCCCTCTAAGGGCGGATACCAGACGACCATAAGACAGACAAACACCACAAGCAAAAGACAAGACCAAAACCAGACACGAAACAACCAGAGGGAGGGAGAGGAGGGAGCAAACAAAACACAACCCAAAAAGGGGCGGGCGAGGAGGGAACAGAAGAGTCTGGGGGGCCGGCGACGGGGAACCAGGAGCTGGGACTGTAGGAGTCTGGGGGGCCGGCGACGGGGAACCAGGAGCCTGGACTGTGTCAGCCTGGGGGGCCGGCGACGGGGAACCAGGAGCCGGGACTGTGGGAGTCTGGGGGGCCGGCGACGGGGAACCAGGAGCCTGGACTGTAGGAGTGTGGTGATAGGGGAAACTGGACCAAGACTAAGACTGAGAGGGAAAACTGGACCAAGACTAAGACTGAGAGGGGAAACTGGACCAAGACTAAGACTAAGAGGGGACACAGGACCAAGACTAAAACTAAGAGGGGACACAGGATCAAGACTAAGACTAAGAGAGGACACAGGATCAAGACCAAGACTAAGAGGGGACACAGGATCACTACCGACAGGGGACACTGGACAAAGACCATGACTAAGAGGGGACACAGGACCACTACCAACAGGGGACTCTGGACAAAGACCACGACTACGAGGGGACACAGACTGGGGAACTTCAGACTGGGGAACTTGAGGGGGCGTAGACTGGGGAACTTCAGACAGGGGAACTTGAGGGGACGTAGACTGGGGAACGTCAGACTGGGGAACTTGAGGGGACGTAGACTGGGGAACGTCAGACTGGGGAACTTGAGGGGGCGTAGACTGGGGAACGTCAGCCTGGGGAACTTGAGGGGACGTAGACTGGGGAACGTCAGCCTGGGGAACTTGAGGGGACGTAGACTGGGGAACTTCAGACTGGGGAACTTGAGGGAACATAGACTGGGGAACGTCAAACTGGGAGGCTTGAAGTGACTGGAAGGCTTGAGGTGACTGGAAGGCTAGAGACTGGGAGGCTTGAGGTGACTGGAAGGCTAGAGACTGGGAGGCTTGAGGTGACTGGAAGGCTAGAGACTGGGAGGCTTGAGGTGACTGGAAGGCTAGAGACTGGGAGGCTTGAGGTGACTGGAAGGCTAGAGACTGGGAGGCTTGAGGTGACTGGAAGGCTTGAGGTGACTGGAAGGCTAGAGACTGGGAGGCTAGAGACTGGGAGGCTTGAGGTGGCTGGAGGGCTTGAGGTGACTGGAAGGCTAGAGACTGGGAGGCTTGTGACTCGGGAGGCTGGGAGACTTGAACACTCGAGATGGGAACACTTGAGGCTTGGGGAACTGGAACACGTGTGGGGAGACTTGAGACAGAGATGTCCGCTTCAGAGCAGGAGGGGGCGACGTCGGCTTCAGAGCCGGGCGAGTCTGCTTCAGAGCCAGAGGGGGCGACGTCGGCTTCAGAGCCGGGCGCGTCTGCTTCGGAGCCGGAGGGGGCGCCGTCTGCTTCGGGGCTCGAGCCGGGTACGTCTGCTTCGGGGCTCGAGCCGGGTACGTCTGCTTCGGGGCTCGAGCCGGGTACGTCTGCTTCGGGGCTCGAGCCGGGTACGTCTGCTTCGGGGCTCGAGCCGGGTACGTCTGCTTCGGGGCTCGAGCCGGGTACGTCTGCTTCGGGGCTCGAGCCGGGTACGTCTGCTTCGGGGCTCGAGCCGGGTACGTCTGCTTCGGGGCTCGAGCCGGGTACGTCTGCTTCGGGGCTCGAGCCGGGTACGTCTGCTTCGGGGCTCGAGCCGGGTACGTCTGCTTCGGGACTCGAGCCGGGTACGTCTGCTTCGGGACTCGAGCCGGGTACGTCTGCTTCGGGGCTCGAGCCGGGTACGTCTGCTTCGGGGCTCGAGCCGGGTACGTCTGCTTCGGGACTCGAGCCGGGTACGTCTGCTTCGGGGCTCGAGCCGGGTACGTCTGCTTCGGGGCTCGAGCCGGGTACGTCTGCTTCGGGGCTCGAGCCGGGTACGTCTGCTTCGGGGCTCGAGCCGGGTACGTCTGCTTCGGGGCTCGAGCCGGGTACGTCTGCTTCGGGGCTCGAGCCGGGTACGTCTGCTTCGGGGCTCGAGCCGGGTGGCGTCCGCTTCTGGACCACCGCTGAGGCGAGGTGCGATGCGTCCACCTGGACCACCGCTGAGGCGAGGTGCGATGCGTCCACCTGGACCACCGCTGAGGCGAGGTGCGATGCGTCCACCTGGACCACCGCTGAGGCGAGGTGCGATGCGTCCACCTGGACCACCGCTGAGGCGAGGTGCGATGCGTCCACCTGGACCACCGCTGAGGCGAGGTGCGATGCGTCCACCTGGACCACCGCTGAGGCGAGGTGCGATGCGTCCACCTGGACCACCGCTGAGGCGAGGTGCGATGCGTCCACCTGGACCACCGCTGAGGCGAGGTGCGATGCGTTCCCTTGGACCACCGCTGAGGTGAGGTGTGACTCAGACGCAGGTCTCCGAGTAGGGGCCTCTGAGATAGGCGGCACCACTCTGGCCTCAGTAGAGTGCTGGTGATGGCGTTGTCGTCTACGATGAGCACGACTCCTAGGAGGTGCGGGGGTGACTTCAACAGGTGCGGAGGAAGTGATACAGCCCACCGGAGATGAAGTGGTGGCGCTGTCAGAACCTGGTGAGGGTGTGGTGGTGTACTCCATCTGAGAAACTGAGGTGGCATCAACATGCATAGGAGAGATTGAAATGAATCCGGTTCTGATGGTCTGAGATGGGGAGTTGATGCAGTCCGGATCAGGTGAGGGTGTGGCGGTGTGACACATCGGAGAGGAAGTGGTGGCCCTGTCAGGACCTGGTGAGGGTGTGGCGGTGTGACCCATCTGAGATGCTGAGGTGGCATCAGCGACTGGTGGAGGAGGATCTCGGCCAAAAGTGCGGAGGAGCAATGCAGCAAAGTCCCAAAAAGACACAGCCTTAAGATCCTCTATGTCGAACCGGTCAGCAACCCACCGCATGGCTTTACCCCTCAACCAGAGCACCATATACGACACCTTGTTGAACTCTGAAGATTCCAAGTCCAAACAACGGGCACAGTCCCGAATGAAACCCATACAAAGGTCTGGATCACCGTCATAAAAGAACATCTCCTGTGTACCTGGAGTTCCTGCTGGGTCCTGTTCAGGTCGGTCCATTCTGTCACGTTCTGAGGATGTTAGGACCCAAATATGCAGTTACCCAGGATGACACGAGGCAGAGATGATGAAAAAGTAAAATTCTTTATTTTGAAGGCGGAACAAAAGTAAATCCAGGCAGCGAGCCAGAAGTCCAAAATTCCAGATAAGCTCTGGAGATCAAAAACTCTAGAAAGTCCAAGGGGCAAAGAACACTGGTATTCCAAACGAGACGAGACTGACAGAATAACAAACATTCAATGGACCGACAAGAACACAGAGACAGACAGGGCTTAAATACGCTGGGAGAAGTGATTAGGGAAAATGGGAGCAGGTGTGTGAAGTGAGAGCTGGAGGGAAGACAGGTGAACCTAATAATCAAAATGGGCAAACAGAAACAGAGGAGGGCCAAATAAACCTAAGAAACTCTAAGACACCAAAACTAAATCTAAAGGCTGCGGGAAGGACTAATACACACACACCAAGGCACTAATATATAAACGGGAAAGGGGAATGGACAAGCACACACACACACAGAACAACACACACACACACACACAAACACACAAACTGAGCAGGAGACTGGATCTCACACACACACGTTGAGCTGGGGACAAGGAAGCTGGGGACTACAAGGACACAGAATGTAAACGAGACCTGGAGGACCTGGGGAAGAATGAGATGACACAAAACCTGGGAGGACTAGACTTAAAGGACTATAAACATAAGACACTAAACTGACACGCAGAAAAAGGACACATGAGGGCGCCAAAGAGCTACAGCATAAGACACACAACAGGGATACAGACAAGGACACATGAGGGCGCTAAAGGGCTACAACACAAGGGGAGAACATGGAGTGGAGCACAAGAGGAGCTGGGGAACAAAGAGACACAAGAGGGAATCTAGAGAGGGATGGAGGACACCAGGAGACACATGGGGAAGACAGACGCAGACCATGACACAAATCTTTAAATGAAATCTGCAGAACGGAATGTGCCATCCGTTACACTAGGCAGCCCGGTTCTGGCTTCGCTTGCTGTTTGGCTGCACCAAACCAAGAACATGTGATTCATGCACAAAGAGAAGTTTGCATGGAACGGGGAGTTTGACGTACAAATCAGGATCCAATCAATAAGAGCCGGATGTTCACAGTGATTGGTTGCCATCGATATGTGAAGAACATTTCAAGCTAAACTTCTGCTTATAAACACTTCACCTATAAATGAGAAGTTTTGATCCATGGATGTTTAATGTTGGGTTCTGTGTTCAGTGTGAGCAGCTATGAGAAGAACCAGGCGTACACGGCCTCCACCGAGTGGTCAGACGATGAGCAGAAGGGCTCACATTCAGGAAGTGACACCAATGGAGGACCCAGCCCCTTTTACGAAGGGGAAGGTGTGAGGGTCAAAGCGTTGTACGACTACGAAGGCCAAGAGCAAGACGAGCTCAGCTTCAGAGCTGGTGAGTGTTTGGTTGTTTAAGGCTGCGTGAAACAAAAGGTACACCTCAAACGCCATTTGAACTTGGCCAAAGGTCACATTTATACAGCTGTATCTTATCCCGGGCCAAACAGCTACTTTAATGTACTTTTATCAATTTACAATAGAAACCAATAAATGAATGATTAACTCAGATAACAAGGGCACACCTTTATATTTTATCTCATCAGTGAGAAGGCCTTCCTGTAATTCTCAATTTCCCCTCTACCTCACATCCTCAACCTCACCTCACCCCACCCCACTCATCTCTAATCACTATTTACGTGAATACAACCATTAAACCTTGCATTAGATCCATTTCATCCCTCTAACAAATAAATCCAGTTCATCGTCCTCTCTTTTTTTATTCTCATCCTTCATTCCTAACCCTCATCCTTGCCTTCTTATCCATTCTTCCCACATCTACTATCTGTGCCTCCAGGTGCCATGTAGGGAGGTTCTAAAGTTGGCTACTTTGACCGAGCCTGCATCCTGGTTCTCCTTCTTAGCTGCCATTCACAAGACTCCCCTTATGAGCCTCAACCATTTCCCTCATCCGTACCCTCTCTCTCTCACTCTTCCTTAAATCAAAATAAACCAGTCAACTTAATCTGTTGTGGCTCGGTCATCGTTACTGAATCCCAGTTCACTTCTCATCGTTGTGGTTGTTGTAGGCAACAAGGTCGGTGATCAAAGGATGAAGGATGTCTGAGATCACTACGTTTCAATGGTTGTAGTATTTTATAACAGAAATGAGCTCAGATGTTTGCTCCTGAAGAGATCTCAGGATGTGGATGACATTAGAGGGAAGATTTCCAAAGGGGTTCCTATTCTGGTCACGACTCAACAGAAGTATTGACATCACAAACCATTTCCAAAATCAAACAATCCACTGATGGTGGAATTAGTGCAACGTTAAAGATGAAAAATGTGTTCAGAAACCTGGAGATTGCATTGTCTTTGTGAATATTCTTGTTGTGATTTGTGTGAGTTTCCTCTAATCACCCCCTGCTGCATTTTTATGTCCCTGTTTATCGATCAAGGTGATATGCTGACAAAGCTGGAGGACGAGGACGATCAGGGCTGGTGTAAAGGTCGCCTAGACAACGGCCAGCTAGGTCTTTACCCGGCCAATTACGTTGAGCCGATTTAACTGAGGAATGCTTGGCTCTTCGGAGGTGAAACCCAGTCTGAACTCATACCTGCACATAGCCAGAGACTTCAAAGCAAAGCTTCCTCTTCCTGTCAGACAAGGAGAGCTGTCTTCATCTTCATCACGGAGGAAGAGCGCTCGGGATCGCCACAGAAACTGAAGCTGTAGCTGTGTTCACCGGCTGGGATGCCAACGTGACATTTTCTCTGATCAGACGTTTGACACGGCATCATCATTTGGAACGTGGGGGGGGGGACGGGCTGTGCATTTCTTGTACGGTGGTACTTTGTTTTTAGGACATGCATTTGCTCAGATGTTTCGCTCAGCATTAGCTCTCAGATTGGATTTCTTGTTGCCCTCGGCTACATCTACAGGATGTGTAAGCATCACCGGGCAACAAACCAACTGCAAAGCCTCATAATAACCACTTAGGGTACAGGATATTTCCTGGTATGAGTTACAGCTCAGAAGTCTCTGTGCAGCCTCGTTCTGAGGTTTTCTCAGATGAAGTTTAGTTTTAATTGTCCTGTCTTGCTGAATTATTTAAAAGTGAGATGAATCCGCCTGTCATCGGTGAGTAAAACGTCTCTGAAGTGGAAATGGTTCTTTACCAAACACCAGGAGGTTTGTTTACATTAACCTTCGCTGTCTTACCCATCTACAACGATGTGCCTGTTCTATTTATCACAATCTGCTGATGTTCTCCTCTGTGTTGATGATGCAGACTCCATGAGCACAAACTGCCTGGAAACCTTACCTCATCGCTGTTTTCTTTTCTTTTATTGGAAGATTAGCTCCATTTCCAATCAGAACTTGTTTGTTTCTGCAGTTAATGAGCCTTGCTTACTCTGAGCGATTGTGACTCAGTTCTCGTCTGTGTGATTCGGTGCATGCTGATGCTCCTGCTCACCGTTTACTGAACTGATCGAGCGCATGGCCTTGATTTGTTTCCACCTAATTATTGGCTGAATCTCAGTTTAATTAAAACTCCTCTGTTATCGGGGGTGATGATTAGCTGTTTCACTGTGTACCAAAACAAATTTAAAAAAATGTAGGTTGTATTGAATGAAATTTCCTGCTATTTAAATGTTTTGTTTTAATCAGAAAATTTAAATTACGAGTGCATGTCGGTGTTGGAAAGGGTTGGTTTGTTAGCGGCACGTGTTTCTGAAGAATCCTCTTCTGTGGCGGACGGAAGGCAGGTGTTGCTGATGCAAATGAGGAAAGACGTAGCTCTAAAAGCAGAAAGATAAAGAGAATATTTAATCTGCAAATGCATAATGATTCATTTTACAAAATCGTGAAGAAAATATCTCCTTTCTCAGTCTCAGTGTGGCTTCAGTTAGCTCCTGATTCAGAGGGAGTCGCCTCAACGGTGAACGAGTGCGCTGAATCTGACACCAGCTCATCCAGATCTGTTTACACTGACACATCAACTCCTCCTTCATTAACTGATTGAAGACGTACATCTCCACTGTCCAAACTCCTGGAATTTGGTCGTTTAAAAATCCACAAACATCTTTTTTCTATTCCTTTGCTTCTGCTGCAACGTCGGAAGACTAGAGGGCGTCTTTGGATTGTGTCCGTTCCTCTGAATTAGCTACAAATAAAAAAAATCTGAAAACCGAGGCACATAACAGATTATTGGAGAGGGAAAGCACGCGTGTGCTGCTCATTTAAAATGCAAGATGTGATTTATTCAAAGTGCACAGAAAGTAGAGATAACACTGTGAAAATACGAAAATCTAATCCCCCATGTTGAATTTTCTACTGTAGGTCTAAAATATTGGTCTCATCTTGTGCACTAGTGTAATATTTAAATCCTGCTCTTATTTATTGTGTATATTCTAAATTATAAAACACCTCTGATTTTTTTTGATTTTGAACAAAAGTATAAAATACCTTAAAATTGTGTCATGGCTTCACACGCATGTCTTATCTTAATAAAGATGCAAGACAAATGTCATCCACACAAGTAAATGACTGCTGAAGTTTTTGTTTTTAAGTGTGTGTGTGTGTGTGTGTGTGTGTGTGTGTGTGTGTGTGTGTGTGTGTGTGTGTGTGTGTGTGTGTGTGTGTGTGTGTGTGTGCGTGCATGTACATGGGCATTCAGTATTATTTATTTTATTTATTTATTGACTGTAAACACGAGTAGATGTGCTCCCTCCATCCTTGGAAAAATAGAAGTTCACTTGCACAGCTTATTACATTGTTTCTCAGCCAATAGTATCAGTTGTACTCCGATTAGGTTGGCTTTAGTCGGTCAGGTGACTATAATAAAGTCAAGACTATAAGGTGTGAATAAAAAAAATGTACATTTCAGAACAGTTTGTCCTTTTGATCTTTATCTAAATATTTAGTTACTTTTCTGCAGTAGAAGTTGCCACAAGAGGTCCTCGGTGAGCAGATGTTATCATTTCAGATTTAAATCCCATCTCACTGCACCCATCGCCTGGCCCCAGAGCCCATCAGGCAGACAGGTGAGGTTCACCAGTTCATCACAGTCACAGGAACATGACATCCAGAGTTACACGGGTCAGTTAGGTGCACCTGACAGCTGCACCTGTTGTCCATAAGGCCTCTCAGGCTCATTTCTTTGCTGACTGTTTGTTTTCTGTTTTAAATGACAATGCAAGCAGGCAACTACGCTGCAGAAACCCAACAGAATATAGTCAGTTTATCATTTTTTATCTTCCATCCATCATTTCCTCTGAGGTTTGGTCACAGGGTTCATTTGCTTTTCTTTTTTCTCTCCAGGATTTAGTTTCCATTCTGCAGGACACACGGCATGCAGGGAAACCGTGCGGTGAAAACAAAACTGCTTTCCTCTTTGTGTAGATTTTGTGGTCGGCTTTTGTTTGTTTTGTCATTATCATAAGTGTCAGTTGGTTAAACACAGGGTGTTATTATTTCACCCACCGGCAGCTCCAGCCTATAATTACCATTTAACTTCCATTTGAATTAAACTGAAAGAGGTTGTTACTCACTTGGCAGGAAACTCTTGTAGTAAAAATAACAAAATGATGCTAAATAATTTATGCAGCATTAAAAACTAGTTTGTGGCACCTTTCTTTTTCAGAATGAGGTTTGTAAATTACTTTAAGATAAGTTCTGGCCCTTCGCTGGGTTTGTGTAAGTTTTGTCAGCTCTGACTTTTTATCATTGCCACTACGTTTTTACTTTGACTCTAAATAATCTTAGTCTTCACATAAAAATTGACTTTCAACTGAAACTGAACGCCCATTATGTTCTAATATAAATCGTTTGATCAGAACATGCAGAGGCACGTTTGAATCTCGAGCAAAAATTTAAAGTTCAACAAGGACACCTTTTTTCCTTCCTTTAGCTCGTGGCCTGCTGTCTTGGCTGGTGTTAACGCGCTGACTCATGCTCAGAAATGAGGGGTAATTATGACACATTTAAAACCTGTTAAATGGTAAAAACGGCCCGTGTTTACATAGCACCTTCTAGGGATCTATAACCCCCCAAGGCGCTTCACAACACAATCAGTAATTCCCTCGCCCATTCACATGCCGGTGATGATGAGCTACAATGTTGCCACAGCTGCCCTGGGGCGAGCTGTCGGAGGCAAGGCACGGGCGCCACAGGTCCCTCCGACGACCACCAGCAGGCTAGGCGGGTTAAGTGTCTTGCCCAAAGACACGACAGCAGCGGGATCAAACCTGCAACCCACGGATTACAGGACAACCCGCTCTAACTCTTGAGCTGCTGCTGTCCACGAAATCAGAGAAGACACAAATCAAAGAACAGATTGTAAAATGTAATGACTACTTGTAGAAAACATTTTCTTGCAAATAAAACTCCCAGAAACCACTTAATAGAGTTCAGTTGGTTGAGACCCTTTAAAGCTTGGACAAATTTCAATTACATTAAAAAAAGTTTGTTTCAATGAAATGAAACAGAAACAAAAGTGAATAAAATGTGGTTTAACCTGGAATATATAAACAGTTATGTACACATATTTTTTGTGTTTACCTTATCTGATTTTATTCTTCTTCACACAGACGCCTCTCCGTGGCTCCGTTTGGATGCTGTGCTGCACAACAGATTCAGCAGTTTTGTGCATTTGCATACTGGCACATGCAAAGTCAATTTGAGGTTGACTACATATTCTGCACAGATTTGATCATAAACATAATTATGACAAAAAAATGCATGACCGGTGCTAAACAAAATAAAGTGGACATGATTTTTTTTTCAAAAGACAGAGAAAATTAGTATTTGTTTAAAAAATACATTTTGTCAGCATTCTGCCTTATTTTCTATTAATTTTGTTTCGAGTCCTTTAAGTTTTACAACAACATTTACAACACAAAATGCAATTTGCAGCTAAGCTGACAGGAGAAACACGGATCTCCTCAACAGCACTTTTAGAGGAATCGTCGCCCCGTTACGTCTCGGAGGAGCTCAGAAATCTGCCTGACTGCTGACTCGTCCTTGTCTGTAGGTAAGACTCCTGTACGGTGAGTGTTTGGTGTAGTTCCGCAGATCCACACAGTCACGGCAGGTATCAGAAGGCTGACTGCCTGAAGCATGGGAGAGTAATTAGGTGTGACTTTTATTAGTGTGGATCACATTTTGAAACATTAACAGGCAGATCATGCAAATGACGAGGCAGTTCACTTCAGGTCATCTGTGTTTGGTTGATTTTGCAGCAGGAAAATTCCCCTGAATAGGCGTATTGTCTTCAGTAAAGCCTTCACACAGCCGCAGCTTGAGTCAGTTTTATCCACCTTTCAGTTCAGGTTTAGTGTTCAAGTGCATGTGTTCAATTTTATTTAGTTCTTTTATTTTAGTTTTCCTCCTACTTCTGGTCCCAGGTCGCTGAAGACTCATACTGGGTGAACAAACTGGTACACCAGTCTCTGAGACACGTCTGGTTTGCGGATGATGCCTTTCTTGTAGTACTGACGGATGGAGCGGCTCAACTTGTCGTAGTTCATAGCAGGACGATTCTTTCTGAGTCCCCACAGCCTCGCCACATGGGCTGAGTCTTCGATCTTAAAGATACCTGGAACAAAAGAAAAGGAGAGACACTTGTTCAAAATCCTGGTCCTTGTTTTTCGATCCCTGTCTGGATCAGCGCCACCATATTCAGCCTCTCTGCTGACCCGTTACGTCCCTGCAAGATCGCTACGTTCGAGTCAGAGTGACCTTTTGGTGGTACCGCAATCAAAGCGTAAGTCTAAGGGTGGTCGTGCCTTTGCAGTTCTGGGTCCTCGGCTTTGGATCCAACTCCCACAAGAAATCAAACATCGCTGCCCACTTTTATTGTTTTTAGCTCTTTTTCTGTGTTTAAATGTTTTTATCTCTGTATTTTACTATAGAGCTGTTTTATTGTGCTGCTTCTCTGCACTATGTGCGGCACCTTGGGCCCCCTTGATTGGGGGTGGGACGGGACTTTATAAATAAAATCAACATGAACATTAAGTAACAACAACACATGACAAAATATATCTGACCAATGCTTGCATAAAGAAAAACATAAAGTTAAGTTTATTATGTGCATTTGTGACCTCCACTATATATTTACAGCTACATCATTCTGCTGTGGTCTGTTGGGGTGCAGGCATCTCTGATCGAGACAGGAAAAGGCTGATTGCCTTCACAGTGGCCCATAGTAGAGTCCGCCCTTGGACTGAGAGTTTGGTTTCAAATTTGGTTGGGTCACACCAAAGACTTTAAAAATTGGACCCAATGCCTCCCTGCCGGGGAGCTTCAAGGGGTTGGTTTGGGGAGGTAAACCACCAAATAGTTCCAGAGAGCGGCCACAGCTCCCCATGGGATGGGTCAATACGGAGATGTCATTTCACCAGTGTGTGATGATGACCAATGGGACTTTAACAAGCTAGTCAACAAAGCTAGCTCGGTTCTGGGCTTCCCACTGGATTCTGTTGATGAGATGTGTGAAAGGAGGATGGTGGTGAAGTTGACTTCCTTACTGGAAAACCCCTTCCACCCACTCTATTCCACTGAAGATGCCATGGACAGCTGTGGCAGATGAGACATCCCAGGTGTAAAACAGAACGCTACCGTAGGTCATTCATCCTCTCCGCAGTAAGAGTGTATAACCCCTCAGTTTAACTGGTACTACTGGCATTATCCTGGTACACAATAGCATCAATGCAATATTCAGTATGAGTTCAATATTTGTGCAATACCGGATGTCTGTGTCCCTTATGCTGCGTAGTTCTGGAAACACAAGTTTCTATTTTTATTTGTTGCTTTTATTGGTTGAAGGTTACGACACTAGATTATTGCCTTTGTCTGTTTAACTGTAATTGGAGTTATGCAAGCGATTGTCTAATCCCCTTATTATGTGCCATGGACTTCACATATGATGTCCGAGAATTTTACAGACACATTTTGAGACCTATTTTAAAACGGTTGCAAAAGTAATTTTAGGTTTGTGTGAAAAGACATGTATTACTATGAATGCGTCACGCCGTACTGACATCACTGAACCATACACGGAGAAGAAAACTGCTGTGAGTTTAGCGAGCTTTGAATCTTTCTTCCAGGATGACAGAAGGAGCATTAAATGTGGGGAAAACCAAAGCAAACTATCTGGCCATGTGGTAAGTATGTGAGAAAATTCTCTTTTAAGACTTACTTCTCCACAAGAAATGTTGCCATGTCGCCAACTCTGCATCAGTCTGGGCACGTCTACAAACGTGTGGCCGCTCTGTGACTGACATCTGTACCTAAGCAGATGTCTAATCCTACTGGCTAATGCTGAGCAGCGCTCAAGTAAATTAGTATGTGGCTCTAAAAGTAAATTGGCATATATCTGACATATACCTTATATCACAGTACGACTATCACTCACTTATTTTATATTTTTTCTTTAAAAAATCACAAATAATTCACGAAAGGGGGAAATCTCTGGATAGCTACTTTAAGGGCTGCAGAAATAGCCTACATGTACTAATGTTGTGATATCAATATTGCAAAGGCTTCCAATAAATTACACTCAAGTTGCATGAGGAAAAAAAATATATTTGGCTATCAGATGGATCCTCATTTCCCTAAATTCGAACAACCATCAACATCAAAGCTGTAGGTTTACTGCAGCTGCACGTTTTCCTTTGGTAAAAAGCCAATAAAATCCCTTGATGTGTATTAACTCAGTTTGTCCAGAACAATGGAGATATGTCCTTGTACCTTTTTCCTTGTTGAGCCAGCGGATGCAGCGTCCATAGTTGTGAGGTTTGAGCAGGAGCTCTCTAAGGAACTGCCACAGATGAATTGGTTGGCCTGAACAAGACGAATCTGCCTCAGACCACAGCTCCTCGCCGCCTGTGCACCAAAACACAACCTCCTTAGGTCATTTATGCATGTTTATAGTCAAAAATGTAAAATGATGTAAAATCTCATCTGCTTTAGAAAATTGTTCTTGGGGTAAAAAGTGTGAAAAGTGCTTTATCTTTCAATTTATTTAGCCTAATGCTGTAAAAACAGCTTTCATTGATGCTGTTTAGTGGCTTCAAATGAAAAGCGTGGAAGGAAATCCATCCTACCTGCAGCTTTGGTATCTATTACTGAACACCTCTCCTTCATCCAGGCAGCTGGAGATAAAATGTGACATGCAATCAATCAGAGGAAAAAGCTCCTGTTTTGTTTATTGCTGTGCAAAAGTTTTAAACTACCCTTCTTTTTAAAAATGAAACAGATTATTTTATAAAAGTGTTATTTCGCTAGAAGCTCCGTACTCTTTGATCTCAAGCCAAGTATCACAGTCATCATGAGGTGGAGTTGGTTGTGATCCTAAATAATTACCGCTCATTTACCTGACTTCCATATGTCCAGGTGAGCGTGCAGCGTATCTCCACACAGCGGGGAGCGCTGGCGAAACTCTTCCTCACTCATGGCACACAGATCTTTTCCTGTCAGCTCCTGGAAGGCTTTTCCTGCATGAGGCAACCTGTACAGGTGCTCTGTCCACAGCAGCCACTTTTGGACGTTCGCCGTGTTCCAGTCTATAGGATCTGTGGGGAAAAAGTGTCCAGATGTGAGAAAGCTAACAGTTGCTTCCACAGCAGAATGCCTCGTTCCAAATCATTTTTCTTCAGCCAGATAAGAGGTTATTTTATGCTTCACTGTGCCATGTAATAAATGTGTAATAAATCAACAGGTATTTATGTTTTTATGGTACCAGAGTTCTTTCTAATCAGGAGAACAGATGCCAGGGTATCACATGGGTTTATAACAGCGAGAAGCTGTACAATGCATAAATAAGCTTCCTCTGTTTGCTTTCCAAGCAGGAGAGACCTCGCCCATAAGACTGTGTACACGTCTGCAGGTGGAGAAGAGTCATTGCTGTCACAGTTCAGAAAACCTCGAGCAAAAGGTCAGGATTAAACAGATCCTGGCGCAGGCAAACACGACTCTGCGTCAGAGAGGACACGGTTCTGAGCAGCTGTCATTTCGCTGGAGCTTGTTTACACAAAAAAATGTTGATTTTGGGAGTGAGGCTCTATGGCTTAAAAAGTCTTTGAATCAATATTTCACTGTTTGCAAATGGCGAGCAACACTTTCCTCTTTCTCTAACAGTTACATGCGTTAATTCTTTCAGATGTCTCCTGAAAATGACTGATTGGATCAGCAGGTGTGGTGGCGAGAGGCTGTACCTGGGGTGATGTTGAGCAGTTTGCAGGCAGTTTCGATGTCCTTCAGAACTTCCCCAACAACCATGCTCTGGACCTGCTCCAGAGACCGCTCCTCCTCCTGCCCTTCCAGGCCCGGAGAGAGGCCTTGCTCCTGGCTATCGATGACGGGGCACTGCTCCGGTTCCTCCTGGCTCTCCATGCGATTCATGGGCCCAGCAAGTGTCGGGGAGGCTTCTGAAACTTTCACCAGCCATGTAGCATCTTCAGTGAGGAGCATGTCATAACAGGGGAAGTAGAGGCCTGGGACGCCCCGCTCCAGGGCTTCTATGTTCGGTTTGGTTTCAACCATCTCCCACGGATCTTCAGTTCTGTTTCTCTCCAGGAGGACGAGGGAGTCCGCTGTCATCCCGATCCGGGACCCAAACTCTTCACCTTCAGATAAACAGCTCACTGGGTGTGACATGACAGCTTGCTAAAAAGAAGGCAGATTAGGATGCAAACGTTAAAAACATCTGCAAAAGTCCCCTTTTAAAAAGGCTAAACCAGCAGCTATTCTGTATAACTCCATCAGATGTATTCGTGAGGTGAGATTGTGCCGAATGACGCTTTTATAGGAACCCCCAAGTTCTAATCGTGAAAGCACTCTGAAGGGAGTTCAAACACGCACACAGCGCTGGCAGGCATGGGGCAAAATGGATTTGACTGAGTCTCTTATTTGAGGGTCAGTGGCCCAGAATGGTTCATGTCTTGGGGGTAGGTGACTTGTATTGAGCCTTGAGGCGACTCAGCCTCCTGTTTGGGCTTTCAAGGTGCCGTCTCTGCAGCCCTCTGTCTCCAGTGTCAGCTGGAGATTTTAATCAAATAGAAGTTAGATAACACCAAGGGGCGTGCACAAAACCTGCTTTAAATCCCACGTTTCAAAACCAGCTGAAACATCTGTTTTAGTGAAGCCAACAGAGAAAAGGTTGTGACCATTGTAATCAAAAGTGAACATTTACGGATGCAAACTGTTGCAAGAGTGCAATATGGTACCAATATTACCTGCCTGCCACAGCTGGCATATGGGAAGACACAACACTGTCACACATCAGGTTGTGGCTGAAGTGGCAATAAAGGAAGCACGGAGCACATGTTTATCGGAAGATGTGTCCAAGGATAAGCAACCCAAGTGTCGTAAAATTAGAGAAAACATTATTTTATGCCCCATCAAGTCCAACATCTCTTAAGGGATGAGTTTGACATGAAGGGGTATGACAATTTCATAAGGGTTTGTTTGGTTTTCAGACACAAAAGTTCCTCAGAAATAATGTAAAAGTGTGAGTCATGTTCCGGTCATGGTATCACAACAATGTTTACACTTTAATCATACTTTAAGAGCAGAAAAACATATGTAGTCTCAGCATCTAAAAACTTTACATCTGAAAAATAAGATATATACCAGTTACTTAGACTTAGTTCCTCTGGCGCCTACTGGCGCATTGGGCGCAAAGTAATCGCCAGCGAGCTCTGTCGGCCGCGACAGCCTCGGCTTCATCCCATGACAGGTTCACGGCACGTAGGTCTTCGATAAAAGTTCTGCGCCATGTGATTTTTGGCCGTCCTTGTTTCCGTTTTCCGCGTCCTGCGGTCCACAGCAATGCCACTTTTGGTATGCGTGTTTGAGCCATTCGTAGCACATGGCCCCCAAACCGAAACCGTCGCTCTGCAACGACCTCAGCGAGTTGGCGTGTTCCCGTTTGGTGGTGGATCGCTTCATTCGTGATGTGGTCGAGGTAGGAAATGTGAAGGATGCGCCTGAGGCATCGTTGTTGGAACGCATTGAGGCGCTGTGTGATGGCCGCTGTCGACCTCCATGTCTCACTCCCGTATATGGCGGTTTGAATGACGATCGTGTTGAATAGGCGGATTTTTGTTTGTAGCCCGATGGACCCAGACGCCCAGACTGGCTGTAGCCGCTGGAACACTGCCGCTGCCTTTCCAATGCGACATGTGACGTTGCGGTCCGTGCCACCATCTGATGTGACTATGCTTCCCAAGTAGGTGAATTCATTTACCTCTTCAAGCCGTTGTTGGCTTGGTATACCAATTAGCAGGATTAAAAATGTTATTGTTAATTTGCTAAAACATGGAAAATCAAAACCAATTTCTCTAAAATCCAAATACATTCCACATAGAGTACGATATTTTTCTGTTAAACCCACAGAACTAGCATCGTAGCAGCTTTAGTCATTTTGACTCTGTTTAAAGAACAACTAAAAACACTAAAGGTGCATTAAGAGTCATTGGTTATGTGGTTTCTGCAGCCCATTTTCAAAACACACAAGTGACTTTCTCACTGCTGTTCCGTGAGTTTCGTGGCTGTTGCTAGCTACGGATCGATATTAGAGTAAAACAAGGATGTCGGGCTTCTTAAGCCGGGCATACACTGTGTGACTTTTTCACTTTTTTGAGCCAATTTTCCACTCGTGCGAGAATCCACAAGATCGGGGCGAGTTTTGCGCTGAGCGTCATGTAGTATACAGGAGGTTACGAGAGGCGATTAACACCACGTGACCAGCTACCGATCAGCAATCATTAGCTCACTCTGACTTCTGGAGTGTTTGATATTTTGCTCGTTCCTCATGAGGGTTGAAGCAGCGCAGCGAGCGGCTGCAACCCAAAAAGTACCAGAACCGCTCACGGCGCATGCGCAATAATGCATCAACACCGCTCACCCGCTATTTCCCTAATAACACACGTTGTTCATTTTTATTTCTAAATGTTTTTTTTTTTACACACAGTGACAAGAATTGTCAAGATTGTCGTGTTCGTGTCAAATTAAACTGATCACAAAACACAGATTTACTTTCTTTATTTCGTTTTTCTCATCCAACCCCATAAATCCCTGTGTGTCCTCCTGCAGCACTCCCGAAGGACAACAGGCAAAACAACACAAAAAAGTCTGACGTGTTGTGTAAAAACTGCTATTTTTAGCATTTTTTTTAAGTCTGACGTGTTGCTACCAGACGTACAGTGTGAGCAGTCAGGTTGCATCCGAGAACTGGGTCATGCAGTGTGAGCACATGACTCATGAGATCTGCCCTGCGAGGAAGCCGTACAGTTTGAGCTGAAGCTGAGTGCTACGAGTGAAAAAGTTGCACAGTGTCCGCCCAGCTTTATGGGTACAAGAAATAAATTCAGGGTCGCTCCTGTTTACTGGCTTAGAATGTTTACAAATTCCGGCTGCATTTTAGCCGGTCGGTATCGAACTACAAATACTGGTGCTGCTGCGTTAGCTCACAGAATCTGCAACCTTGCGCATTCACAGAGTGTAAAGAAAGATTACATCCTTTCTCGATCTTTTCTTAAAATAGAAAAACTGACAACCCCCAACCGGCTGAGAATGTAATCTGTTTCAACATAACCTTCCTTCCAACATGATTGAGACATTAGGCAGTTTGGGGCTGTAGAATTCTTACATATTGTACCTTTAATATCCTGCAAAAACTTTGGTAACACTTTAAAATAAGGGTGCCTTGATTAACTTTGTGCAAAATTAAGCATTAATAAACAAATAACTCATTTATTAACATAACCAATATTGTTAATATTAAGTGCCCTTATGGTTAGGACAACAGGCTAAGTGTGTGTGTGTGTGTGTGTGTGTGTGTGTGTGTGTGCTTAGTAATGCATATTAACATTGATATTAAGCAGTTTTTATTACTCTGCTTAATCGTTTATTAATGCTTAATAATGCACTAAATAACATTAATAAAGGGACCCTTTATGCAAAGTGTTACAAAAATATTTGTAAAACACGCAAACACCTAGTTCTCAGCCTCCAAAACTTTATATCTGCAAAATTTAGCAAGCAACTTTGTTTGTTTTTTGCTTGTTTATTTTTACAACTCCAACAAATTCTAATATATTCAACACAGAGAATAATATGTTTTCAGTTAAAGTCTTTTACAAGTTTTTACCAGGAGATTTACATCAGATTTTTCTTATGGCCACACTTTTCCACACATTTCTTTCTTTTTGCTTACTTTAAATGAAGTTATCATTGCAACCCACGTCCCCAAAAAGGTCCCCGACACCCCAGCTGTAAATCCTCCTCCCTGGTCTTCCTTTTATTTCTAAACTTCCCAAAATCTCTAACCCATCCTCCCATCCACTCCATCAGGAGTCAGATTAAAAGCCTCTGGCATCCCAGGTCTGCTGCTGAGTGTCAACGCCACCCTGCAACAGCTTGCACTAAACCCATTAGCAAAGCAAATTTAGCCATATTACCTTCTTCCAAAAGGAAGAGGAGACGGGAAAACGAAGAGCCAAACTCACCCCCCAAAGAGAGAGGGATTAAGACCCTGACTGATCTCTAAATGAGTTTGGTCAAGACACTGATACTCATTTCAGGAGCATTAGGGCTCGCTCCATTTACCGAGTCGGCCACCAAAGGAAAGGAACTCCCTTTAAAGCAGGCGCCCCTCCTGAGAAGGAGATTTTTTCATTATTATTATTTACATTTGGTTTCATTGAACATGAGAAGGAGACAAAAATTACCTTTTAAACCAAAAAATAGGAAAGAAATGACCAACTGAAGCTGTGCGTTTTATTGTCTTTGGAATCAAACAGCATAAGAAAAGAAAAGTCTCACATTGAGACAAAGATCTGAGGACCTGTGGAGCTTTAAACTAACCCACAAGCTGATTCATCATTGCTGCTGCTCACAATTTATGCCTGAATTAAAGCTAATGAGTAGGGATTAAAGCAGCTGAAACACAGAGTGGTGTTCAACATGGATGCTCCATCACAGATGAGATTTAAAATGGAAGGGTTGTCCTCTGGTGTTGTTTGAGTCTGGAGTTAAGGGAGTGCGTACAGCCAAGCGTGACTGTTTGCCATGTGTGACGGTTAAAGGGAGATCTTTTCTCTTTTTTCTTTGACTTGTTATTGTTACTCATGGGAAACCCGAGCCAACGAAGGAAATGATTGTTCCCAGAACAAGGATGAAGGAAGAAGTTTTTATCTCAGTGTGAAGCTTCACCGTGGTTGCTGGGAAGAGAGTCTGCTGGTTGGAGGAAACGATCTGTGTTTGTCAATTAGTAGCCTTGGGCCGTGTTTATGACACCAGCAACAAGTGCAGCTGCTCTGTTCTGATATGTTCTGTGGGGTACCCCAAGGCTTTGTTTTGGGTCCACTCGTGTTTCTACTGTACATACACCCTCTTGGACAGGTAACTGATTTTTTTCATAATGTCTATTATCACCTATATGCAGATGATATTCAGCTGTACTGTTCTTTAAGCACTCTGAGTTCTATAAACTGTCTGAATTACTAGAGTGTCTCTCAGGTATCACCAGCTGGCTAGAAGACAACTTCCTTCAACTCTGAAAAGACTGAATGTCTGATCATTGCCCCTGAGAGCATGGTTACCCTAATAGAAGAGCATGTCACGCATAATCCAGAGGGACATCAGGTGCTCTGACAGCCCATGGGACATCAAATGTAGAGGAGAAAGAATGGCTGGAGCAAACTGGTCCTGAGTACTCTAATAGGTGCAAACAAACAGAACGAATGTTTCGACAGGTTATGTCTTCCCGAGAGCATGGTTACCCTGATCAGTCAAAAACTTGGTCATTTATCTTTTGCCATCAAGACAAACTTGAGCAATTTGGGTGTTTTTGACCAATCAATGTCTCTTGAAAACCACCCAAAAACATTGGTCCCAAACTGTTTTTATTGCTAAAGAAACATCTCCAAACTGCGAAGGTTGGTGTCAAAACATGAACTTGAAATGGTTCTCCATGCCAATATCTCCCGCCTAGATTACTGTAACACACTCTTCACATGTTTTAACAAAAAAGCCCTTCACCACCTTCAGTTGGTCCAGAACTCTACAGCGAGGTTCCTAACTGGGGCAAACAGAAGAGCACACATCACTCCTATTCTAATGTCTCTGCACTGGTTACTCATTAGCTTAGAGTTCATTTTACAATCCTGACTATAACTTTCAAGGATCTACATGGTCAAGCTCCTCCCTATATTACTGAACTGTTAAAGCCTTATGCTCCAACTCGAGCCCTCAGGTCCACACACCAGAATCTTCTAGAAGTTCCACAGACCAGATATTTACATTCATATTTTATTTTCTTATTTTGAACTCGAATTTGTAATCATCTTTCATTAGTTTTATGGTATTTTATAATTTTGTGACTTTGTTTTTATCATTATGATTTTATGATGTTGTTATTTGTTTTGTTTTGATCTATGTGAAGCACTTTGTGACCTTCTGTCTTTGATGAGTGCCATATAAATATAATGTACTTACTCCATTCACATTACGATTAAAACGTAGGGGACTGTTTCTTCGCCAGTCCTTCTCTACCTGTCCCCACTTTCTACTTCACACCCTCTACGTGGGTTGTGTTAACTGCCATTATTGGAATGATGTTGATTCATTTCTGTTGTCAGGCGCAAAGGCCTGAGGTCAAAATTGCTAGAGACTTGTTAAATCAGTCTGTGGGATGTTCTTACAAAGAAATACACCTGCCATCAGCTAAACTTTGTGATAAATGTCACCAGGTGCCTCTACAGAAAGATCAAAGGTGCTTACTCTCATCAAAATTTACATATTTCTGATTATTGCTATCTCCAGCATCAGCCTTAGAACAGATGTTCTGCACAAAGGAAGTTGAGATGCGGAGAAAGGGACATGCATCTTATTCTGTATTTGAAACACCCGTAAATGCATCCAAATGAGAACAAAGCAATAAAGAAAAACTCTTCTTTCAGAATAAAAATTAAAGTCAACCACCAGAAGTGATCAACGCCATGAACAAACACGGATTTGCATCAATATAGGTTTAAAAGATTCATCAATCATCATCAGTAATTAGTGGAGCACCAAAGTTGTTCACGGAAAGTTCAAACATCCCCACGAATGAAGATGAAATGTTGTTTCTGCTTATTTGATGTTTGGATGATGTCATTGCATCTATTTGCTCCCTAGCATGAAGTCTCTTTAATACTGTCATGAATGGTAAAGGAACAGGGAAAAAAATTGGTGTAAGAAAATTTGACTTTTTCTTTCTTCATTCTTATATTTTATTGTTTGTTTTTTTTAAATAAAAGGGGTCATTCTACTTTTCTTAGTCTAAATTTGTCTAAAAACAAAAGTTTTCTGTGATGTTTATTGTGCAGAATAATTCCTATAATAGATACCCAGGTGTTATGTTGATTGAGAGAACAGCATAGCACCAGCATCCCATCCAGTTCTGTTATTTCTGTTTGTCATAAGTTTTGTCCTACAGCGAGGGAATTACCCGCAATAGTTTATCGCCAGCTTTGATCTAAATCCAAATTCTATCTCTTGTCTTAATCTAGACAGTGAAGACAAATGTGTTTTACATTTTTTAACCCCTAGAACAGGTTTTGGTGGTCTGGCAGCTGTTATCAAACCACATCTGTAATTTGATCAGTCTGAGTAAAAGCTAACAAAAAGTCAACTTCTTACATGTTTTTTTTAATTAGGTACTGGGAAAGACCCTATCTGGAATTATCATGAGACCACCTTCATTATTAAAATTTTTTTTGAAGAGGATATATATATATATATATATATATATATATATATATATATATATATATATATATATATATATATATATATATATACATAGTATAAACAATTTTTTAATGAACCCAAACTGGTCATATTACTTATAGTGACAAACAAGCAAATAAGTAAAATCGATATTTTCTGATTTGTTTGGTGCCATGATTTTCACATATGATATCTGTAAATTTTAAAAATACATTCTGATGATAAGAAAGCGCTCATTTTTGACTGGGGGCAAAATTTATTTTAAGTTTTGTGTGAAAATAAGTCCAGGACTACAAATGTGCATTACCAAAGTGACTTTATCAAACTTCGAATACATTGTCCAGGAGGAAATCAACCACCATAAATCTCACCATGTGGTAAGTAGCAGCTACGCTAGGGGAGAAGAGACTCTGTGGTGATATCATATATGCGATGTACCGTTGCCTGATTTGTAGTCATGCTAATTACAGACTTTTACAAGCTGATAAATCTCAAAGTACATGACAGGCATGGTCAAAACACACATCATTACTTTTCATTTAAATTCAGGGCATAAGGCAAAGCGTATTCAAAAATAGATCTTTTAGTCCCGTTGACTTACAGTCATGTTTTTGTTCTTCCGGGGACCCATGAACCGACCAGAAAGAGAGGAGACTTGGGCTCCCTATCCCATGCTATTTCAGTAATTATTATTTTTATTTTTGTGGGGGAGGGGGGTGTCTGTGCAACAATTAGTTGAACATATTCTCACACCCGAAGCGGCTAAAATTGACGAAGGAAGTGAGAATGTGTTGATTAGTTATTATTATATAGTTAACGTTATGCTGTTGTTGCAGGATGTGTTGCCCATTTTTGGGGGTTGACACCTGGAAGATGAAATTATGATGATGGCATCATCTACAGTAAGGACATTAGAATGTAATTATCAATATGATGAAGAAACTCCCAGCAAATTACGATAAATTAAATAAATAACTAAACAAATAAAAATCTGCTTTATTTCAGGGCTGAGGCATCTTACCTCTTTAAAGATGCTCTGACGCTTCCAATCGATGGGATGTTAAGATGCTACTTGAGGTCGGAGGTGAAGCAGACAGCAGGGACTCCTCAGTCCACTTCCTCCTGAGGTCTGATGCTGAGCTCCCAGGCTGAGGCCCCAAAGCCCACTAAAAGACCTTTTGGCAGAATTATACGTAACCTGAAAGACGCAGCCTAAAGCCCAAAGCACAACTGCAGATGAAAGCTTCAGTGAAAGCACCTGCTGGGGGGTGTGTGCAGAGAGTAAGACAAAGCAAGTGACTCGGTGACTGCGTGTGAAGGAATTCCAGCAGACTGCAGTTTATATTTATAGGGCAGTCCTGTTTACTTACCAAGGCTTGTGTGTGTGTGTGTGTGTGTGTGTGTGTGTGTGTGTGTGTGTGTGTGTGTGTGTGTGTGTGTGTGTGTGTGTGTGTGTGTGTCCATGGGTAGGTTCAGAACTGCAGCAGTTGACCTGAGTTATTAAGGTGAAGCAATTCAAAGTTATAAAAGATGATTGAACACAGAAGAACCCCTTAAAGGTGAAGAAAATGCAACCATTCAAAACCGTTTTCTCCTGCTAACTCAACAAGGAGAGGAAGTTCAAATATTATGGTTGAAAAAAAAACTTCAAGGAATAATTAGACAAATAATGACGTGAAGAAAAGGAAATATTTAATCAGAAGGATTATTAATGGAGAGTTCTGCTTAATAACAGTGGCCTAGTGGTAGAGTGTCCGCCCTGAGACTGGGAGATCAGGGTTCAATTCCTGGTCGGGTCAAACCAAAGACACAAAAAAAATGGGACCCAATGCCTCCCTGCTTGACACTCAGCATTACGGCATTAGATTGGGGGGTTAAACCACCAAATGGTTCCCGAGCGCGGCATTGTCTGCAGCTCACCGCTCCCCCAGGGGATGAGTCAAATGTGGAGAACAAATTTCGCACACACATCGGTGTGTGTGACAACTAATGGAACTTTAACTTTAATAACTGAGCTTTCATTTAAATTCTCCCTGTAGGTGGCAGTATCTGCGGTAATGCGTTTCCCATTTTCAGTGTTGCACTACGTGTAGCTGTTTGGTGTTTGTGGCTTGCTAAAATTAATTAAATTTCCCTGTACTAGGATATCTCTGAGTTATTGTAGCACATAAGCATGCTAAAACACACATTTTCTGTTGTTCCACCTAGCATTTAGGGAACCATTTGAGTTCGCACACAGTTTATTTGGTGTTGAACGAGTTGCTTGTCCAGTTAGCTTAGCCTCAGCACGGCTATGGCTACTTCTGTCTCTGCTTCTCCGCCACCTATCTCTTGTTCTCTGTGTCAGATGTTTAGTTACTCCTCCGCCTTCTTTAATGATAAAGGTACCTGTAATAAATGTAGCATTTTTGTAGCTTTGGAGAAGAGGGTGTCGGAATTAGAGGACCAGCTCCACACTGTTGAAAAGCCCGTAGATAGCCGTAGCTTCTTAGATAGCCGTAGCTTCTTAGCTAGCGTGGGACTAACTAGCTCAGAACCACCCCGTAGCAGTCCTCCAGCAGAACCCGAGCAGCCGGGACCTCAGGCCAGCTGGGTGACGGTATGCAGGAAGCATAGAACCCAGCCCGTGGGACACCACCAACCCGTCCACGTTTCTAACAGATTTTCCCCACTCAGTGACACACCCACTGACAAGCCATCTCTGATCATTGGCAGCTCCATAGTCAGAAACATAGCATTAGAGACTCCAGCAACCATAGTTAAATGTGTACCTGGGGCCAGAGTGGGCGACATTAAATCTTACCTGAAACTACTGGCTAAGGATAAGCGTAAATACAGTAAGATTGTTATTCACGCTGGCGGTAACGACACCCGGTTACGCCAATCGGAGGTCACTAAAATTAATGTTGCTTCAGTGTGTAAGTTTGCCAAAACATTGTCAGACTCCGTAATTTTCTCTGGCCCCCTGCCTGATCGGACCAGTGATGAGATGTTTAGCCGCATGGTGTCCTTCAACCGCTGGTTGTCTAGGTGGTGTCCTGAAAACAACGTGGGCTACATTGATAATTGGAAAACTTTTTGGGGAAAACCTGGTCTGATGCGGAGAGACGGCATCCATCCCTCTTTGGATGGAGCAGCTGTTCTTTCTAGGAACATGGCCAGTTTTATTAGTCCTCCATGACAACCCAGGGTCCAGACCAGGAAGCAGAGTCGTAGTTTAACCCACCCCTCTGAAGCTTCTGTACTGTTACCCACCCACTACCCCATTGAGACAGTGTCCTGCCCACAGCCAAAACCACACAGATTAAATATCAGGCTTAATAAAGCAAATCATGGAAATCTCATAAATATTAGAACAAATTCAGCTGAGCAGAAAACTAGATAAAATAAATGTGGGTTATTGAGCATTAGATCTATTTTTTCTAAGACTTTGTTAGTTAATGACTTGATTTGTGATAATCAGATTTCTTTGCTCTTTCTCACAGAATCCTGGCTGCAGCAAGAGGACTATGTTAGCTTAAATGAGACGACTCCTTCTAATTATTTAAATCATCATATTGCTCGAAGTACAGGGCGAGGAGGACAAGTAGCAACCATTTTTCATTCAGACCTATTAATCAATCCCTTACCAAATAATAGTTACAGTTCTTTTGAACATCTTATTCTTAGTTTTCCTAATCCAGATTGCAAAACTGTAAAACCACTCTTGTTTGTAGTTTTATATCGTCCACCAGGCCCGTACTCTGAGTTTTTGGATCAGATCTCTGATTTTTTATCTGATTTGGTGCTAAATACTGATAAGGTCAATGTAGTGGGGGATTTTAACATTCGTGTGGACATTGAAAATGATAGCCTCAATGTAGCCTTTAGTAATATTTTAGACTCAATTGGTTTTACCCAAATAATGCATAGCTCCACCCACTCCTGCCATCATACATTAGACCTTGTGCTGACTTATGGCATAGAGTGTGAGGAAATAACAATATTTCTACATAATCCAGTCCTCTCAGACCACTTTTTGATAACCTTTGAGTTTTTTATAACTGAGTTCTCGCGACATGAAAGTAAATTTCCCTATAGTCGGTCTCTATCTGACAACGCTGTTGCATCTTTTAAATCAACTGTTCCATCTTTACTATCTTCAGCATCTCAGAGGAACGTATCAGAGGGCAATATTTTTATTTCTAGCCCTTCGCAAATTGATGCTTTATTTCATAATGTTACTTCCTCTTTACGTGTGGGATTAGATGATGTTGCCCCTTTAAAAAAAGAATGTACTTAGGGAAAGGAAGCTGGCTCCCTGGTTTAATTCACATTTATGAGCCTTAAAACAAAATTCTAGGAAATTGGAGAGAACATGGCGCTCTACTTACCAGGAGGAGTCCTACTTATCCTGGAAAAATAGTCTTGTGCTTTATAAAAAATAAGCTTCAACAAGCTAGAACTGCTTATTTTTCATCGCTAATTGAAGAGAATAAGAATAATCCAAAATTTCTTTTCAGTACAGTTGCCAAACTTACACAGAATCATAGCTCAGAACCATCTATTCCCTTAGCCCTCAGCAGCAACCACTTAATGGGATTTTTCACAAGTAAAATTAATTCTTTTAGAAACAAAATCTTTAGCATCCTCCTTAATGCGATTTTTTCTTCCTCAGTAAGTGAGGCAGCATCTGAGGTAACTGCAGAACCTCATCTGTGTTTGAACCATTTTGATCCAGTTGAGCTTTCAGAGTTATCAAAAATATCAGCTTCATCAAAATCTTCAACTTGCATTTTAGATTCAATCCCAACCTAATCATTTAAAGATGCTTTTCCTTTGGTTACTGCCCCCATTCTAGATATGATCAATCTATCCTTAGTAAATGGATACGTTAAAAGGGAGTTTTCCTCTTCACTGTCGCTGCATGCTTGCTCAGTATGAGGATTGCTGTAAAGTGTCAGTGACTTGATGCAATTTGCTGGGTTCCTTTTTTAGGAAATTTTTTTCTGATTGGCTTAATGACCTGTATGGGAATGTTTATTACGTGAAGTGCCTCGAGACGACTCTTGTCGTGATTTGGCGCTACATAAATAAACTTGAATTGAATTTAACGATAACTGCAGCACATTTATTAGTAACATATTAGATGTCATCAATTTGCAGTTGTTTAAAATTAGGATCATGTAAGATAAATTATTTTAAAGCTGCAAAAACAACAAAAAGTATTTTTTAGTTCCTAAAAATTTGGACCAACTAGACTATCTGCAAAATGCTCACCAATGTTATATTATTATTATTATTATTATTATTATTATTTTTCTTTATTTGTTCTTTATCCTTTTGGTACAAGATTTCTATGACATTCAGCTGCAGTTAAACTTTCCATGGACTCTTTGTGTTCGATTTGGTGGTACATTTTAGGTAATAAAGTGTACAGAAGTCATTTTAAATGCTTATTGATGAAGCCCAGAACAGAAGTTTTTAAGTTTTAATGAGACCGTCTGAATTCAGGAAATTTGTTTTCTCAAACAGGCGCTGGTCATAAAATTAAATGAAGATCTTTTTATTAATTGTCAGTTCAAATTTAGAAGTACACTCACCTAAAGGATTATTAGGAACGCCTGTTCAACTTCTCTTTAACGCAATAATCTAATCCACCAATCACATGGCAGTTGCTTCAATGAATTTGATCCTGGTCAAGACAATCTCCTGAACGCCAAACTGAACGTCAGAATGGGAAAGAAAGGTGATTTAAGCAATTTTGAGCATGGCATGGTTGTTGGTGATGTAACCTAAGAAATGTTTCCTTGTTCATTTGCTTCATTGCTCCTTTTTATTTTATCCAGAAAAGTAGGAAAGGAATATCTTTTAGCTAACTTTTTTACAGTTATTATTTAAAATACTGGATAAACCGGTCATATGAAAACAAGCCCATAATTCCGAGTGAACGTACCCACTGACTCAACAAGCCCCGACATCAGCAACACGTTTTACCTCACAGCTGTTCGCGTTACCACTCAAGCCCACAAATACGGGAAATTTATTGTCCCAGTTTGTACGTTAAATTGGTTTAAAATGCCCTCAAACTTTCAATACCTTATCTTTTTTCATTCTCCAAGAACAGTTGGTATTGTGTGCTTAAATATGCCCATGACTTGTTGTTTTTACATTTTTAGAATGTATTTAAAAGTTCTCCAGGAATTTTAAAAAGCATGAAAAAATCTAATCATAATGTTTAAAATTGCTAATTTGGGGGCTTTTTTATATTCCTGCCAACTTCAGTTTGGTGAAACTACTTTCTCCTCCTGCTGACAAGTACTTCCTGATTCAGGTGCATCTGAGCCCTTCACCGCCCTTCCAAGTATGACTGTCTTCAATCCTAGAGACCACTGCAAATGTGTTAAAAATATGAGGGAATGACCTCTTTAAGGAGTTGTATTACATGTTACATGTTTTGTTAGTCATATTATTATACTAAGATGCAAGTTTGCAGCCAGTGTGAGGAAACCTGAAGCACCCAGAGAGAACCCACTCAATGCAGAAAGGCTGCAGCTGGGCTTTAAACCTGCGACCCACTTGCTGTAAGGTACCAGGAAATTCAGTCCCATTTTGAAGTTGCAAACAATGCTCAAAAGGTGAGTGAATAATCAGTTTTTCTCTTCACACAAAGGTTCTACACAGTACGTTCCTCAAATGCAGTAAGTGATGAGGGTTTTTGCATTACTGAAAGTGGCTTTACCCATCTGCAATTCAACACGGCGACTGTTTTCAGTTGCATGAATGATTTCATTACACAGAAGAGCAACAGCAGGAAGCAGACTCAATATAAGATCTCTATGTCTATGCAGTACTTGAGAATATTGACTTTTACATGGTTGGGAGCACTTTCATTTGCACAACATCTTTTGTCCATTATTATTTGCTGACAATTATTCTGGGTAAATCCTTTACATATATGTATATATATATATATATATATATATATATATACTGTACAGGTATGTGTTGGTTGGCTTGCATAGGTAGAAGAGGACTTGTGATAATGATGTTTTTATTTTCATAGAGGAAAAGTTCAGGAAGACCCAAATAACTCTATACATATTAGTTAGAAACACCAAAACATTAAAAAAGACAATAAAATGGCATGCATACAGGGATATTAATTGACTTAAGTCAAAAGTTATTAATGTTCCCTTTAAAAAAGTTTCCTATTTCTTTTACCTCTCTCGTTTTGCTAAGTGGTTGTTTCTTTTAAGGATGTAGGCTTAGTTTAAATGATTTCTTTCTGGTTCAGGAGTCGTTAGTTGGATACGATTAGTCACAGACAAGATTAAACGTGCAATATTCAGAGGGTGTGCACAAAAGACATCAAGGCCTCTCTAAATGTTTAAGGACACACCAAATTAAACTTGAGCAATGGCAGTCTCTTTTCTTTACAGAGTTTGATCTCAAGTTGGACTGTGCATGTGCAAAAAATTGCATCAGTATCAACTTGTGCATGCATACGATACATTTCTAGGGTACAAAGGGAAATAAGTTGCACACACTGGGGCTTGCATTGACTGAAAAGTGAACAATGTACTGTTTTTTGTACTTCAGACATCTGGAAGCAAATGTGGGAATATTTTTATTTGAAGAAAATGTCTATTTGCTTGTGGCTTCCCCCACATTCTTCCTCTGCTGCAGAATTTGCATGGCAGTTTCTTCAATAACATCTGACCTTTCTCTTGGCACTGGAACAACATTTGTGCAATTGAATGGCAACCTGCTAAAAGATGCCTCGTATGAAAGAACAAATGGTCCTCAGTGATCTTGATGTGAGTAATGATTGTACAGGTGTCCCTACTGTAAACAGGTGTCAGTGACCCACCTAAGTTGTCTTAACAGAGTCAATAAACAGTTTTTAGTTGGGCCTCAGCGCAATCTTTAAGTATATTTAGGTATGCAGTCAATTACCATTTCATTGAGGTCATGAGAGCTTTACGGTTTGGTGAATTAAGATGCAAAATTGCAAAAATGCACATCGCTGGAATTTTTGCAGAACATGTTTAGAAGATTCCTCTGAATTATAAAAAACTGGTTACTCACCGGTAATGGTTAAGAAGGGCATGTCAGTGCAGCCATAACATGCCCGAACATGCAGATGTTGAAAAAACTAACTTCAAGCCAAAATATGGAGTCATGAAATGTAGAGGCAGAAAACCTGTTAATAAAAAAGGATAAAAATGAAGCGACGAAAAGTGAGCACTGGTGTATTAACCTGGAAGGAAACTTCATCACAAACTATTTAACCAAGGACCTCTAGAGGAGTTTAAAGGTGTGGTTCACTTATTTTATCAATACATTTGCACTGGTCTCTTGTAGGAATGAATGCCTTGCAAGTCATACTCTGGGTATCTTTTATTTTTGAAATGTATTAAATATTTTAACTATGTCTTGCTTTGCATATACGTACTGTATGTTCTTTGTTTAATGCACAACCTTTTTTTATTCTTCCTGTAACAAATGTGACTGCTGACACTATAATGTATCCACAGAGGGACAATAAAGTTATTTTCTATTCCATTATCATCTCTGCAATTCCACAACACCACCACTTCCACAAAAAATAGGGTAAAAGCATCATGTTACAACTCACATTTTAATCTGCAAGAGGTAGTAAAGAGAGACTATGCCTTTTCTGTCGCATAAAAATAATTTATAGCTCTGAAATTGAATAGATTTTAACATACAGAATGATGAGAAACCTGTGTTTCTAACGGAGCTGTTTATTTATGACATACTACAAAACTTTAGATTTCTTCTCTCACTAAACTTTGATTTGTGCCGGTTAGGTCCATCAGCCATCAAATCAGGGTCTGGAAATGATACAAAAAAAAAATTAAGCCAGTCCTTTGAGAAAGAAATAGTCATAACAAAATATGTTATTCTGTTAACACCAACATGCATGAATGCATGCACACACACATTTACGTTAGCTGTAGCATCAGTACAATAGAGTTGTCTCATCACCTGCATATGTCTGGTACAATGTTGATCGAAGACCACTTTTGCCAGCTGTTGTTGGCTTTGGCAAAACATCACTCACAGGTTCTGCGTGAATTTCCTAAAATCAAAGATAAAATGTTACCTCCTGCGACATAGAGAAACCAGACTGGTGTGGAGGCGAGCAAAACGGCTGGAAAAGTGTGGGTGTTGAACGATCTCAAAAAGAAAAGTGTGGGTGCTGAAACTCCCACATCCCCCATGGGTGCGACGCCCATGAAGGCTTGAAGTGTAAACACATCGATGCTGAATGAAGTCTGACCGAGAGGAACGAGATAACCTGAAGATGAAGCACTTCCCATTTTTGTGAAAAAGGTCTATTGGTGAGTCCATGAATGTTAAGTGACAGTGTGACGTAGATCTTCAGGATTTTCATATCCTAGAGTTTCATGCCTATTTTCTATCAGAAACTGATGCAGGAGATAGGTGTAGGAGACTATTTTCATGTTTTCATATCATGAACAACTCAGAGACTAATTATAATCAGAAATAATCATTAAAACATGTTTTTTCAGTGAACCACACCTTTAAATTATTAAATCACCAGCTCAAACTTGGAAGGAGAGGTGGATGAGGAGGATACTTGTTTGTGTTTCAATCAAAATTAGAGGCCAGACTGCTGTTGTTGGACTTTAATTCAACGTTTAACATCAGTATTCTGAAGAGATCTATCAACAAAGTGCCGTTGGTAGGACCAAAATAATTTTTCCTTCTATGATGATCTGTAGTGTCCCTCCTCATACACCAATGACACTGAGGGTCTGGTGGAGAGTTTGACTTTCTCTGCAGCCATTTGTGGGACAGTGGTGACTTAAAGACAACATGGTTGAGTCTCTGGGTAAATACAACCTCAGACGAACAAAAACACTTGACACTTTACACCGTGTCTCCTAAATCATGTGCATTGCACTGCTATAGCTGTGCTGAACTTGCAACAAGTGAATTGTCTTTTGCTTTTTTATGCAGTTTTGTTTTAGATTTGCATATGTTTTTATACACAACTTGTCTTTTTATGAGCTTTTTATAAGACCTTAAAAAACTTGGGTTTACAGAGTTTTACACAACAGTAGGTTTTAAACCCAAATCCAGATTTGGAGACTTAAATTGTATTGGAACTAATGATTTGTTTACAGGTGACAGACAGATTGGGATCCTAGGCAGGCACGCAGGCAGAGAGGATGGCAGCAGATGGAAAACAAATAATCAGACGGAAAAGAAAACACAGTGATACTTGGTTAAATGAGAGAGAGAGACAGGTCTAATAAAGTGGCTGGGTTGTGTTTAACATTGAATACGCTGATGCTGAAATCTGGCAGGAAACCAGCATTTATGGCATGGTTGTAAGAGTGGGCTGGAGAGAGAGAGAGAGAGAGAGAGAGAGAGAGAGAGAGAGAGAGAGAGAGAGAGAGAGAGAGAGAGAGAGAGAGAGAGAGAGAGAGAGAGAGAGAGAGAGAGAGAGAGAGAGAGTTCATCCAGTTCAACCAGTGACGACATGGTGCCCATATCCTTAAACAGGGAATACGTTTAAGGCCCAAATCATGAGCTTTCTACCGCCGTGCCCGGTGGTGGTTGTGAGACATTTCTGCTGATGTGTAGTTTTTCACAAATCTGAGTCTGAAAATTTTACTCTAATTTCTTCAAAAGACCAAATAGAAATGTTTTTTAAAGTAGTATTTTAAAGAGGCTATCTTTTTGTTGGTGATCTTAACAAACCAAAACCAAATTTTCCTATCAGCCTAATTCCTGAGCCGGCTCATGTATAAACGATTAAATGGCCTGTATTTTTATAGCGCATTCTTAGGGTTCTACATCCCCCCAAGGCGCTTCACAACACAATCAGTCACTCATCCATCCACACACACATTCACACGCTGGTGAGGATGAGCTACGATGAAGCCACAGCTGCCCTGGAGCGCACTGAGAGAGGTGAGGCACAGGCGCCACCAGTCCCTCCGACCACCACCAGAAGGCAGGGTGGGTTAGGTGTCTTGCCCAAGTGCACAGCAGCAGAATTCTCTGGTCAGAGCCGGGATCGAACCTGCAACTTTGCTGAAGCAGGTGCACCGGAGCTTTTTTCGTCAGAGTACGACTTACAATGCATTCACTCCTATTATAGACTACTGCAAATGTATTAACAAAATGAGTCAAGGAGCTCTTTAAGACTCTGACTCAGCTCTATGTCTAATTGAAGTAAATAAAATTGTGTCCCACCACTTTCAACTTGACACAACCATCCTTATTACTGTGTATGTACTGATAAGCCTCGGAGCTTCTAAGATTGTTCATTGTCTCACTGTCGCATGCAAGTAGCTGAAAGGCTACAGACTGGGAGCTTTGGTCAGATTTTATCCTCCCACCCCTTTCATGCAGTAGGCAGAGGGACTGTAACGGTGTCCCGTTTGAGCTGTGACAGCCAGTGTTCCCACATAGTTTATGTCTCTAAAAAGCTCAAAGTACAGTACAACATTTTAATGCAAAGAAAAGCTATCAGTTTCAGCTGGAGAGGAATTATGAAAGCTAGAAGAATCAGAATCAGAAAGCTTTATTTGTCCCAGAGGGAAATTAGAGTTTCAGTACACACAATTCAGAGATCAGAGATTCAGAGCTTACATACAATTTGTCAATTTTTCCTGTCATTTATTTGATTTTACAGATTAAAATACGGAATCCTACAATTATTTTGGTAGTCAAATGCATATTAATTAATGAAATGTGTGTTTTGTGACATTGTGCAACAGTGAGAATGTCGTATTTCCTTTCCTTCTTATTGGGTTTGTTTGTTCAGTTGCATCTGGTGGTGTTGGTAACGTCAATTCATAATTTATTTAGTCTCATGTAACTTGATCGGTTGAAGGGTTTTTTCTCCAGTGCAGAAAGGCAGCTCTGCAGTTAAACGAAAAACAACTAAATGCTCTTTTTTCATGCTTTGTTCAATCTGGTGCTGCAAACTTGAATAAAGATGCATCTTCAAACCATAATTCTATTTTTTCAACATTGAGTTTTATTATCTTCTCCTTTTGTTTCTAAATTTTCAGTAGTGGAAGTCACTTTGCTTGTCACTCAGTGCAGGATTATGCCAGGAAAGCCAACATAGAACAAGTAAAGGAGTTGGTTCGGTGACGTGAATTTTACTGGTGAGCAAGATCCTCGATAAACATGAAGACTTTATAACTTACTGATGTATGAAATCTGAAGGCAAGTGTAATAAAACGATGTCATAGCAAAATAATTGTTTCAGAGAAAAGGACAGAAACATTCAGTAAAGAGATTTCTTCTCACTGTGAAATGGGTAACAATACAGTGGCAGTAGAACACTGTAAACAGTGCTTTGAGCCTCAATACAGCTTATGAAACTTTGCTAGGGCTCACAATGACCCAGAAGCCCCCAAGTGGCCAAATTCAAACACACGGACTAGCCCTACAATGAAAAAAAAAATTGGTTTATCTCAGTCGGGAACAAAGTTAGTGTCTGGAACAGTAACCATCCCGCCAGCGGTGAAATTGGAATGTGTTGCAGAATGAGGAAGTCCTTGTTCGGTGAAATAACCAACTTGCCAGTTGCCAAGGAAATTATTGATCGGCCAAGTGACAGTCCTGCAGGATGGCGGAGGGGTTGTTTCATGATGAACAAGACAGTAAAGCCGGTTTCAAAAGACACATTGTGGCGGCATGGCGATGTGGGAGTTTTGGCGCATTTGTGCCCCCATTCTTGGTAGTAATATCACCGTAACGCCAGACTTGTGAATGACGATTACGCCTTGGCGCAACATGTGCACGACATACTGCCGAGCTCTGGCCAGAAACTATTTTGAAAGTAACAGTAAAACAGTAACAAGTTTCACTTTTTAAATCAGAATCAGCTGAGATGGCAAACTTGAGGAATGCAGAGCTCCGGGAGCTTCTCTCCGTTAGAGTTGGAGCTCAAATCACCACAGTTCAACTTTAGGAGCGATTTGTCAAAAATTCTTAAGGAGCGTTGCTTCATCCTTCCATTTTCCTCCGCTGATCCTGGGTTCGGTCACAGGGGAAGCAGCCTGAGCAGCTTCAATCGCAATAAAAAGCAAGTTATGTTGAAGTTAAAGGGAAGTCTGTGGCAGCGCAGAGACCTGCCCCCACACCCCCTTGTTACCACCATTCAGGGGCGGCGTTAGGCCCGGCTACTTGGGCTCAAGCCCCGGATGTTTTATGAAAAGCCCCAGATCTAAATCGCGGAAGTAACATGCAGTACCAAAGTCCAACAGAGAGGGAGCAGCTAGCATTAGTTTGTATACAGCCTGCCTGAGCCTCCACCACTGAAGAAGAAGCCCTTCAGCAGCCGGCTTCTTCTACACTCTACCTGAAACGCATGAGTGAAGATGGACATAAGGACGTTTTTTAGACAAAATTACAACGACAGAACCCCAGCTTTGATGAGACTGGTGTTGACTCAGGTTTGTGAGTCTCATTTGAAAATATTTGTTGTGCTGCTGGTTTGCCTAAAGTTAGCTTACTATCAGGTAAAGTTGTTGGAGAAAGAAAGGGAATATTTACTATAATCTCACACTAAACACTAACAGGAACAATACTCTGCCCTGAAAATGCTTAATATGTAGCTTCAGATTAAAAATCATGTGGTACAAGACAAATATATATGATGTTGACTAGTGCTTGCCACGTGTGTGTGTGCGCTCGAGTGAGTGTGTGTTAAGCCCCGGATCTTCTTCAGTCCTAAATCTGACCCTGCCACCATTGCATATTCTTTTGTAAAAAAGGACATGACAGTGCCACATTATTGCCACGGCCTGACCACTTATAAACGACCAATGGCTCCCTGATGCCAGCTTTGGAACTTGATGTCACGCATCAACGGGCCTATAGCATCAACGGCATAGAACGTCACTGCATCAAAAATAATCCATTATAATCTATAGTCTATCGGGTTAATCCAAATCGGCCACGGCGCAAAATTCGTGCCTAATGTTTATTTGTGTTTATAATTGAAACTTTTGACCACTGCATAATTCATGCTGGTTGTTTTTTTTTTTAGTAAAACTTTAAATGAAGTAAGAACGATTAAAAAGAAGAAAACTCAAAATGTCAGCATCACGGTAATTCATGCAAAAAAGCCCTCCTCTCTTCTACTCATTATGTGACACCATGTAAAATTATGAGTGTAAACACGGCATCTAATTTGACTTAGGTCTCTAAGGTGACGTGTCTCACAATATGGTGACCAAGGAAACAAACACATCTGGGCCATATGATGACATCTTTCCCTTGATCTGATTCGACATGAAGATGAGGTAAAGAAAAACAAAATCATGGTTTAATGATGTTGACAGTAATAGGGCTTTTGGATATTTGTGAGTGTAGAAAATGAAAAGCAAAGTTGTGCTGCTTATTGTGTTTCTGAAATGTTTTTACAATTATTGCCATTTAGATTTTAGACTAATACTTGGAGGAAATAAGAAATGTACTTGACATTTTTTGACAGGTGAAAACTGCCAGTAAAACAGTGCTTTATGTGTTTGTTGCTACTTTAATTTGAGAAAATTATGCCTTACTGTTTATTCTCCTTACGAGCTCTCTGAGCCAGCCACTCAAAAAAAAATTGGCACAAGTTGCTTGTCGTTTATTATACCTCCGGCGTTCACCGCCCAGACAAATAAAGTCTCTAATCTATTCACGCTGATACTTCCAGAAGATTCTCTATTAGCCAGGTGTTGGATAAAACACACATTTGCTTCCTGTCCCCAGCACATTTATTGATTTTTTTACGATTCAAATATAAAAAAGGGTAAAAAAAATCTTTAAGATTGTTTATGTGAAGTTATCTATCTGGAAGGAAGCAGTTTGTGAAACTAGATGATGTTTGTTCATCCTGTCAGGAAGGTGTCCCACAGGGGTCGGTATTGGGCCCTAAACTATTTTTAATGTACATTAATGACATATGTAATATTTCCCAAGCAGGCCCGGAGTGGCTAATCGGGAGGGTCTGGAGAATTCCCGGTGGGCCGCGCAATGTTTGGGCCGCATGGGCCGGTGCTCTCGTTTTTGTTTTTTATCATTTTATTTTTATTTTTTGGTGCCGCCGGTGTTCAGTCATGGCACTGAGGCCGCCGGGCTGATCTCATACGCTCCTCCCGGCTGTCTCTACCTGCAGGCTGCAGCTCGTTTTTTTCCCCGTATGCGCCTGTGCGCACCACGTGACCACGCAGTTGATGGAAAGATGGAAAGTAGAAAGAGCAAGGGTGGCGCGGAGAAGGCAAGAATTAAAAAGAGGAAAGCGCTGGAAACAGATGCAGCTAAATGTGCAAAAATTAGCTCCTTTTTTTCTCAAACAAGCTCGCGGTCTTTAACTTCAAATGAAGATAAAAAGGGTAAGGCAAGTCAAGATGTTAAACTTTACCGGCTGCAAATCACCATTCAAGTTAATTAAGCATCAATAATGAATAATATGGCATCATGACATAACGTTATGTAATATAATTAACAGTATGATGTGACTGATGCCACCAAACTGTCTTGTAGCCCCTCAGAGTCAAACACAAGATCCAGTAGGCCTAAGCACCAGGCAGAAGCCCACAATTCCAGAGTGGGCATGTACTGGTAGGATTACTTATTGAGTCAGTGAACTGAATATTATTAAAATTTATATGATGAAAACTATCCTGGCTCTATATGAAAGTGTTCTAAAATGCTAGATGATTCAGCATTGATCAGAAAGCATGTAAAAAAGGAAAATGAATGCTGAATTGTGACCATTTTCACACAATGTAGTGTCAGAAGAAGAGCCAGGAGCCAGCAGTGAGGGTATTGCTCCTGTTGGGATAGAAGGTGAGCCAACTCATGTGCAAACATCAGTTTCATTATAATAATTTTAATGTCCAAATAATAGTAGTGACCTGATGTATTTTTATTAGTAAATGCACAAAGCCCACAACAGATCGCTATTAGAATGAAAGTAAAATGAAATAAACCTGCATATTTTGCCATAGAAATATTTTCATTGGTTACAAAAATGTGTTTTCCATATCAAATGTGCCAAAGCTTTACAGATGATTATTTTAATTGTGTGCAGGTGAGTCTAGGGAAACTGGAAAAAGTGTGAAAGGGAGTGCTGAGTCATTTCATTTTAAAGATTTGAAAATCTCAGAACAGCTGTTTGAACAGAATGTAGATTGTTATATTGTTAGAGAATGTGTTGTAAAGAACAATGTTGGAGATGTGCACTGATGTTCAAATAAACCTACATTGTAAAGCAACTCTTTCTTGCACTGAATTACAAGGCTTTACCGAGTAGTGTGCTTTTGTAGACTATACATATAAAGTTCTAACATGATTTTAATAATAATTCATTAAGTGGGCCGGTCTGGGGTCTGAAACTCCAGGGCTGAAAATGTGTCCCACTCCGGCCCTGTTCCCAAGTACTTAAGATGGTTCTATTTGCTGATGATACCAACATATTTTGCTCTGGTAGTGACTTACAACATCTAATACAAGAGACAAATGCTGAATTGATCAAATTAAAATCATGGTTGGATATAAATAAACTATCGCTAAATATGAACAAAACAAAACTAATCATTTTTGGTAGACATAACACTAATATGAATTTGAATGTACAGATAGATGGAGTAAATATTGAAAGAGTGAAGGAAACAAAATTCTTTGGGGTAATTATAGATGATAAAATTAATTGGAAACCACAAATTAAATATGTGTAAACTTCAAGATCATTTGCAGTATTAAACAAAGTGAAATATGTCTTGGATTATAAATCACTCGGGTTACTTTATTGCTCATTCTTCCATATCTTTGCTATTGTGCAGCAGTTTGGGGTAATAATTACATTAGTGCAATCCAACCATTAATAATTTTGCAAAAGAAAGCAATACGAATCATTCATAAGGTAGGATATAGGGATCACACCAATAAATTATTTATACAGTCAACACTCTTAAAATTTAGAGACAATGTAGAATTGCAGACAGAACAAAAATTATTTCTAGCAAGAAAGAAACTCCATGCTTTTGTTCTTTTTAAACACAGAAACAGTTTTGTTTACCTGTTAGTAGCTACAGTTTCGCCGACGGCTGCCGGCTTCTTCAGGCTGACGCTGATGGTGGCGCGTCACTTCCTTCTCCGTTTATCTGCGGGCAGCAGAGGACGTTGTCGCCCTCTACTGCCCGCTTTCCCCTCTCCGACGATGCAGTCCCATGCGTGGTCCAGCGTGTAAACTCCGTCGTCCCTGTTCATGGTCCCACATCCACGTCTCCTTATCTCTATTGCTTCCTTGATCCATCTTTTGTATTTTTGTTGTTCGGTGGTTATGATCCGTGTGTTATCCCAGTCCATTATATGGTTTTCTCTTAAGCAATGATCTGTTACGGCTGACTTTTTTATTGTACTTTCTGCTTCTTCTTTTGCTGCTCTTGTGTGTTTACGATTTGCCTCTTTCTCGCACTCCTTTCTATGTTCTATTGTCCGTGTATTGAGTTGGCGTCCGGTTTCTCCTATGTTTGTTTACACCCAAAAGACAAAATATCAGCTGGACAAAAATGTGGAGTCATCTACGAAATCCCATGCAAAATATGCAATAAAACATACATAGGAGAAACCGGACGCCAACTCAATACACGGACAATAGAACATAGAAAGGAGTGCGAGAAAGAGGCAAATCGTAAACACACAAGAGCAGCAAAAGAAGAAGCAGAAAGTACAATAAAAAAGTCAGCCGTAACAGATCATTGCTTAAGAGAAAACCATATAATGGACTGGGACAACACACGGATCATAACCACCGAACAACAAAAATACAAAAGATGGATCAAGGAAGCAATAGAGATAAGGAGACGTGGATGTGGGACCATGAACAGGGACGACGGAGTTTACACGCTGGACCACGCATGGGACTGCATCGTCGGAGAGGGGAGAGCGGGCAGTAGAGGGCGACAACGTCCTCTGCTGCCCGCAGATAAACAAAGGAAGTGACGCGCCACCATCAGCGTCAGCCTGAAGAAGCCGGCAGCCGTCGCCGACACTGTAGCTACAAAACTGGTAAACAAAACTGTTTCTGTGTTTAAAAAGAACGAAAGCATGGATTTAGAAAGACACAGCAAGAACACACCTAAGAAGAAAGAAACTATTACCAGAAAACATCCAAAAATTATTCATTGAGAAGGAAGAGGGTTATAAATTATGGGAACAATTTCATTTCAGAATTCCTTTTGCACGTACAACAAATAAAACATTTTGTATTTCGGTATGTGGAGCAAGACTGTGGAATAGGATGGAGGGGACACTAAGGAAATGTGTTACGATGATTCTGTTTAAAAACAAATACAAAAACAATATTTGTACCAGTTACAGAATTGAAGAGTATACAGTATTTCAGTTTGACAGTCTGTGTTTTAATTAATTACTATTATTATAATAACAAGGACATTATTATATTATAATATAATAAAAAGGACAGGCATAAATATAAGCATCTTGCTTCTGCCTGAGCCTTTTCAGTCACTTTGAATTTAATGATTGTAATGATTTATGTTTTATGATTATATTATGTTTTTTTATATTTCTGACTGAATAAATCAAATACACAAAGGTGCAATGGGATAATATAGTCATTTTTTCCCATAATGCTTGAAATGTTCATCACACGTTGATGGTATTAAATATTTTGTCAAAATACAAATAAATGTATGTGCCTATGAAATGTACAATCCCGAAAAACCCTCATCCAATCATTGTGAACGTTCCTCCCCCCTCTGCGTCTACCCCTCTCTGTGCACAAATGGCCTGTTCCTGGCTTGGAGCAGCTGAACCGGGAGCAAAGCCAGAGCTGGGATGCCATTTGTAATGGCTGGAATGTTCTGTTCTGTTTGCAAATTTCAGTTAAAAAAGGTCCTTCACTGAGAAATCATTTTTTACTTTTTATTTTTGTAATCGATCAGTCACTCTGAGTTTAACATGCAGGCTGAACGCGAAAGTTGTGTCCTACACCCAAGGTCGTAGGAAGTAGGGGTGCTGAGGGTGCTGCAGCACCCCCTTGTGGATGGCAAGTTATATGCATGCTAATATTCTGCAAGCAAAAGTAAAGGTATTTTATTAGATCTTGTTTTGAGTTCAGTTGAACACAACTACAAATACATAATAACATTTAAAAAACATTTTTGTACATCAAACATACACTGAACTATCTTATATATAAGACGTAAGATATGTGTGTACACAGGGACACTTGTTTGTTTATTTGCCTGTTGATTTGTTATCGGGATGAGAAACCCACTAGATTGTCTATCATCCTTTTTGTTCATGTATTTAGAGGTTTGTCTGGTATTTTACTCATAATCATTGCTTTTCAAAGAAGAGCTTCGTGTTGGTTTTCCATTAATTAATATGGCCGCTGCTTAGGTATTACCTGCGTTAGCTTCTGATAGAATATAGACGGTGAAACTCTCTACGTCAAGCTGTTGCTTGGACTCACCCTTTCGACTCACAATGGGGAAGGCTGTTGTTTGTTTAGTGTCCAGGAAACAGCAGAGAACATCTCGACTAGTAGAAACTAACAGCATTAGCAACTCCACCACCCAGCAGAACACCTCCAGGCTTGTGTTATTTGTGGAGATAAAACATCAACTTTGCAAAGCAAACATAATTAGTGGTGGAGTGATGTTGCTGTTATCCAATCAGAGGCGAGTTTTCCAAATATCAGGAAATAAGACTCCAAATCCTGTCGTCTGAAGCTACTGTTTCCTCCAGCTGATCTCTCTGTGCTGAAACAGGCACATCTGACACTTGCAACTTCAGAGTTGCCGGTTCGGGTTGTTGGGACATTGAAAGAAATGGAGTTGCCATACCTGGCAGGGCAGTCTGGTTCCAGGGCGTTTCCTGCATATTTTAGATCATGAACACAGCTGATTTGTTTAATTTAGTGATGAACCACACCTGTACACAATAAGGAAGGCTGTTAAGTGTTTTAGTTGTTAGATTAAGTGTTACAAAGATGAACGCACAGCTATGGTAAATAGTAAAGTGGTAAATAGCCTGTATTTACATAGCGCCTTCTTGGAGTTCTACAACCTCCCAAGGCACTTCACAACACAATCCACCCATTCACACGCTGGTAATGATGAGCTACGATGTGGCCACAGCTACTCTGGGGCCTACTGACAGAGGAGAGTTCTGCCATGCTCAGGTGCCACCGGTCCCTGCGACCGCCACCAGCAGGCAAGGCGGGTTAAATGTCTTGCCCAAGGACACAACAGTAACGTTCTCTGGTCAGAGCTGGGATTGAACCTGCAACCTTCTGGTTACTGGACAGTCTGCTCTACCTCCTGAGTTACTGCACTTAGTTAGGCGAGGTTTTGGTTTACATTTGTAAATGGACACTAGCTCAGTGGCCTAGTTGTAGAGTGTCCGCCCTGAGACTGGGAGATCAGGGTTCGATTCCTGGTCGGGTCATATTCAAGACTTTGAAATAATGGGACCCAATGCCTCTCTGCTTGACACTCAGCATTAAGGGTTGGATTGGGGGGTAAAACCACCATATGGTTCCCGAGCGCGGCTGTGTCTGCAGCTCACCGCTCCACCAGGGGATGGGTCAAATGCGGAGAACAAATTTCGTACACACATCAGTGTGTGTGATAACTGATGGGACTTTTAACTTTAACTAGGGGGTCCTTAAAGCAAGCCAAAATTGCCTGGTCTCCCTTTAAGATAGCATACTAAACTGTTACATGGTTACGTAGGTGTATTGCGTTAGGAATTATAGCAGAAAAGGAGGTGCCACTTTGTGTGTGGGCGGTATAATGTGCATTCTATCAAAAATGATACACAGTTTTTGTGCATGAATGTAATAAACTAATTTAAGAAATACAAATTCATGAAATTATGTTTGACTGAATTGACCTGCAGATTATTATAATTTCTGTTTATTTAGATTAAGTAACTTTGAAGCTCTGGAGTTTTTATTTGTATGAAAGAAATGATCAGAAGAATGATCAAATACATGTTATTACTTTAAAAGAGTTGATCTATCCTTGATGATTCTGCACTTCCCTCAGCCCTTGAGCAAAGTGCCAGAGCTGATGGGCAGTTGTCAAACACAGAACTATTGACACAAGTGGGATGATAGATGAGATGGGTGATAGGAGGTTTGGCAGAACTCACATTGAGACAAAAGTCAATATTTGTCTGCAGTTTCCCTGTTGCTCTATGTGTGCACAAGGCCCATTCAAGCTTCATTCAAGTACCTTAGAGCACCAAGGACACACACACACACACACACACACACACACACACACACACACACACACGTATGCATGCACACACGCACACACACACACAATCTGTACCTGGACTACAGGAAGCCTATCTGTTTTTTCCAAAATTATGATTATCTGGATATAAACACAAAAGCAATGCAACGTAATTTAAGTGGGAAATGACAAATGTCATCAACAAAACAATGTAGCTGCAGGTGCCATACCACCTATGTGGAAGTTTCATTGAAAGTCTGTCACAAAGTGAAATGAATTGTCCCCTAAATACACAGAGATGCAGGCTGTGCAGAAATTACGTGGAACTGTTTGCCTGAATGGTACCTGTTCTCACCTTTAGATGGTTTTTATTTACAGTGGGGCAAAAAGTATTTAACAGCCACCGATTGTACAAGCTTTCCAGATCATAAATGTTCTTCATAGGTACACTTCAACTGTCAAACAGATTGTGTAAAAAATTTCAGGAAATCACATTGTATGATTTTTAAAGTTTTCTTTTGCATAATGGTGCAGAAAAACAAGTACTTAGTACCTACAAACAAGTGTGAATTCTGGCCCACCCAGACCTGTCTCTTTGTTAAGAAGCTATTCTATCCTTCACTCAATATTATTGGCCCCTGTTTGCAGGTGTTATGAGACACCTGTCCACACCCTCACACTCAGACTCCAAACTCCACCACAGCCAAGACCAGATAGCTGTCTAAGGACGTCAGGGTCAATATTTTACACCTGTACAAGACTGGGATGAGCCAATCTACAAAAGGCTGACAGCTTGGTGAGAAGAGATCAACTGTTGGAGCAGTTATGGGAAAATTAAATGAATACCAGATCATTGACAATCTCCCCCAACCTTGAATCAATCAATCAACCAACCAACCGACCAACCGAACGACCAACTAACTAATCAGTCAACCAACCAACCGAACAACCGACCGACCAACCAACTAATCAATCAATCAATTGTAGCCTCCGGAAATGGTCTGTTCTTCAATCTACAGGTCACCTCTTCAGTATCGGTCATATGGAGACATACTGTAAGTCTCCAACTGGAGCTCTAATCTACAGGAGACACTGTTGCTTCAAAGTCCTTCCAGGCTCACACTTATCTAAGACTGGTTTTTATTCACAGCACAAGACAGAAGAACTTTTAAAACTTATAAGATAAATAATCATAAAATAAACGCTTGTTTATTGTCACTTATAATAATTATAAGATAAATGAAATGCTTTCATTAATCTCTGCTTGAATGACTGAAGTTTCAAATGAATGTTATGTTATTATTACATTGATTTATAGTATATGGATCAGTAATGTTGATATGACAAGGCCATCACCATCTACACTCACACAAGGACAAAGTAAAGTTAAGTTAAACGCGTGACACATAGATATTTCTTACCCACAGATCAGAGCATTTGGTATCTGACAAGGCGTGTTTTCTGAGGTTGTCTTGGTAATATTCCTCAACATGTCAACTTCCGATTGGCCACACAAATCATAACATGAGAATATTAAAACAGAATCACTCTGGTGATTCAGCAGTTCCAGTTCCAGCTCTCATCAGTCAGTGTTCCGGTTCTACAGAGTTCTAGAGGAAGCTATGGAAAGGGCCGTCCGTTGTGGAGTCTCTTTAACTAAGAAGCAGCCTTGACACGCCGTCAAGGTTGTTGCAAAGCTGACACAGCAAACGGTTCCTGCAGAACAAAGCTGATTTTGTTCCGACTCCTTGAGTCTAGACACAAATGGTTCCATCCAACCTGTGCGCCTGGCGACATCTCTGGACTGGAGAAGTCGGCGCTGTGGTCAATCTACTGGACCTGGGTGCTCAGAGGTCATCCAACCTCGATGACCTCCAGATCCGTGAAGAGGGTCTCTGAGAAGGGTGAGGTAGAACACAGTGTGATTGCGTCTGATGCTTTTTGATAAGAATCAACTTTATAGCTTAACACAAACCAAATTCTTTTACACTCAGAACTCAGCTTTCCTAGATACGGAAGTTCTGATAACATTGCATTCACACATAGGTACCATATACCACATCTCCTCCATCTAAATTCATCCATGTTTTAATTGTTTGGACAATAAATTCTTACTTTTACAAACCTGACTCTTTCCTTGAATCAAAATCAATTTACCAAATCCTACACAATCAACCAACCAACCAACCAATCAATCAATCAATCAATCAATCAATCAATCAATCAATCAATCAATCAATCAGGACTTTATTTCTAAAGCACTTTTCATTCATTGAGAGCAACTCAAAGCTCTTTACAAGATGAAATAATTACCCCACAACAGTCAACTTTCCCCCTTCCTTCATGATCCCTAATCCTTTCCCGAGTGCTTTTGGGTGAAAGAATAGCAGCCAAATGTTGCTGGTGGCCATTTTTGATGTCCTGACTCACAGTTGGAACAAGAGCTGCACTAAAGCAGAGAGGGCAAGTCCCAAGTCTGAAACTTCCAATTTCAAGTCCTTTTTTTAAACAACGAAACACGTGCATCTTGTTCTTTCAGCATTTCCTCCTTCTGACGGCCCAATATGATTTATGTCTTTGATCAACCAGCTGGTATAGGACACCCATAACTAAACTTTAATGCTGGCTCTTTTGAACAAAGCGGAGCTGTGAGGATGGAGAGAAAGCAACATATCCCTCCTATGACAGCACTCAGAGGAGGGGTGGGCTGCATTTCGCCAATGTCCATGAGGGCTCGCGGAGGGTGGGATTTGCGGCACTACTGGAAGACAAAATGAATGGTTATCTACAAGGACTCGGCTGTCATCGTTCACTTTGAAAATCTGTTCAAAAGATTTGATTCGTTCATCAGCATCACATCACTAATTTTCTGCAGCCAGGTGAGAGCAGACTGCATCTAGTAGAAGCTAGCCATTAGCATTAGCAGCTCATTTTGGCTTGTGTTATTTGTGGAAATAAAACATCAATGTTGCATTATTTTTTATCCAAGAAAGAAGAGCGAATGGAGGCATTGGAGGGATTTCATTGCTATTATCCAACCAGAGGTAAGACATTTGCGTAGGGTGAATATTTATGAGTTTGACTCGTACATTTGTTGTTTTTCATTCAACCATGGCAGTCTTTGACCGGCGGAGGCTCCAGTTCAGAGAGAAAACAATGAGTAAGGTTGAGATTGCTTCATTGAAGCACCATGTCACATCAACCCAGAAACAACCAATCTGCCTTTATAACCTCTGTGATTACTGGAAGAGACCAAGAAAAGGGTAATCAGAAAACAAGAACCAAACGATATTTACTTATACCTAACATTAAAATGGTAGCAGTAAATATTTACATAAATACAAATCATTAAACTTAAATAAATCTAAAGTCAATCAACCAAGTAAACCAAATTTCACATAACTTCTCTAAGCCTCATCCCTCCTTCTATAAATGCTACACTCCAAGAACTTTTAAGCAGCACTTTGGATTTGCATCTTCCTTTGCTGCCCCATCCTGCTAAGGAGACAGACCACGAAGAGTTGAGTGCACACTCTCAAATCATATTTTAAGGATTAACTCATAATTTAAGAAAACACAGTCATTAAATATTGCCATTCTTACTCTATTCTTAAATAGATTGTTGTGAATGCCCCAACACAATCAATAAATAACCAAAAAACAAACATTTTGTCTTTAACTCAATCATACATAACTTAATACCAATAATCACATTCCTTTTCAGTGATGGAACCTCTGGTCTCCTGTCATAAACCATCTACTCCCATGTTTTCTGAAAAGGTGAGTAACTGAGACCTTTAAAGCATACAAACATATTTCATGGTACTTTTTTATTTGTACTCCTCAGACAGGCCCAAACTAAGCATACAAGTAAAAATCTGACCATATAAATGCTAGAAAGTCTCAAGCCGCATCAACAGCCTACAGGAGACAACCTTCATCATTCTGGAAATGCAATTGAGAGCCACACAAACTCACTCAAAGGGTTGCAGATGGCCCCCTGGGCTGTGGTGTGGACACGCACCTGCTGTTCCCAGTTCAGCCTGAACCATCGTGTCTCAGTTAAGTGGAGGAGGATATAAATCATCCAAGACCCCTTTTAAAAAAAGACAACTCAGTCATTTTCTAGTCTGTGTCAATTTATTCATAAAAATGCTTAATAATAGATACAGAAAAAAAAACTTTGACATTTTCTTCTTCGGATAAATGTTCTATTTTAGGACTAAGGAAACATTCATCCTATCCACTCACCATGCCACTCATCCCAAGTCCACACAGCCACAAACTAAAAGTAGAAAACAAATCCAGCAACTTACAAACTTCTGTAATATTCATCTCTCTCACACACGACCAGCAAATCCAGGAAGAACCACACACACACACACACAGTAAACGTGACTAAAGAGGCCATAGAGTTTAGTGTGTACTGTTTGGGATGTGAACTGGCAATAAAACTGATTTCATTCACAGATGTGTGTAAATGCATTGGATAAAAATGAGAATGAATAAGTTTGAAGTCAGTTTGAACATTTCTTCATAAAAAAGTATTGTGGAGTTCTGGCAATAATGTTTTCTGTTTTTATTTTAAACCAAAAATACATGAAGAACACATCCAGACAAAAAAAAAGACACCCCAGAGCTGAAGATGAGCTCATTCAGGCAGTGAAAACAAAAGGTAAAGTCATCTTCGTATTTAACATCTGACATTTCTGCAGCAACCAAACGGATGTGTGAAAAGTTCATGTTGGGAAAACACAGAGCAACAAACAAAGCCCACGGACGTTTTTCAGGGTGAAAATGCTGGTGTCACAGTCCACAAAAAGCCCAACAAAATAGTCTTTTTCTTTCCAAAAGTGTTGACATCATAGTGCAAATAGCAATTAACAGAAAAGCACAAACAAAGCTGATGCAACTCATTAATTCTCATGTTCAGAAGCTATACCAGACTCACACTACAACTCATACTCAGAACAATGTCGTCTTCTCTGATTTAGCACCACCTACTGGTAGTAAAAGGGGACACGTTGAATCTGCAGTGCACAAAAATAGACGGCAAATAAATAAGATAAGGGTGCTCTTACATCACTTCACCCAAATGATGCAGAGTTGATGAAAAAAATACTTCTGAGGTACGCAACTGTTAAAGCTCTCTTAGTAACGGTGTGTGTCCAGTCATCCTTTACCCAAGTAGCATACACTTGTTTATTTCAGTTAAGTATGAGGGAAAAAAAAAATCATGCGCACTCAAACACACATCTTTTTTTATTTTAGTCACTCATCAGGCAAAATAGATTTAATGGCTTTTTCAACCACATACCTTTCTCTAACGGACTTGCATCCTTTTCAGCGTTTACTTCAAAGTGAAAACCTTAAAAATGCAGCCGGTCTCGTGCTGCATGAACCAATCGAGGCCCTAAAAACGGGCCTGGTCCCGCCCGCTCCCGTGCACATTTCATCTTTGGGAGAAACGGGGTTCCTACACAAGAATGGACCAGTATCTCTTCCCAAAGACATCCCAAATAATTTCCCGTAAACCGCAGACACAAAGACCTTTTCAGATTCTTGTGAAACAGAATGACAGAATACTTTGAGTGTAATGCAAATAGGTTTTAGTGTTTGGCTTTTCAGTTATTTGTTGATATTTTCCCCTAAAAAGGCAAATATTCTATTATAAGTAAAACCAAAAACATCCAATATATACAATCTTTGTGAACGCATCTTTTAAAAACAAATGTTTTCACACTAAAGCTAACAAATGACGTAATCCAATCAGAGTTCACGGGTTGGGCTAAAAAAAAAATTAAGCACATTTAAGTACGAACACTTAGTGTGACAACTTTAAGGTCCAAACAGAAGAATATGATGATTTTAACTATTATAGTGTGATATTTTAAATCTGAAACATCAACTTTCTTCTTCATTTTTGTCCAAATACCTTTTGGGAGACAGATGAAAAGCCTAAAATAAAAGAAATCTGTCTAAACAATCGCCACAACCTTTAGTTACGTTTCCAATAAATGAGAAGCTCTTACGATTTTTATCCTCTTTAGGAACAACAGCGAATGGGACCGAAGAGTTAGGATGCCTCTGAGATGGACTCCAACATTCTAAAAGACTTTTCCACACAACTGTCTGAATCTACCCTGGCTTGGCTTGGTGTTCAAAAGACCACCATGTTCATGTTCAGGTAGTGGAGGGTAGTAACCCCAGCAAATGAGAGAGACTCACAAACCGTATGTAGGTAACCATGGGTGATTTTTTTCTTTAACCAGGTGTGTTGTTTGGTGGAAATAAAAATAGTCACGTGTTCCTGTCTTTAAAGCTTCGCAGCACTCTTAAACGAAGCATTCACACATGCGAACCCATGTCAGGCTCTGTGGCACGTGTGATCCATCATCGTTCTGCTGACCGAGTTTCTGTGTAAAGCTCCACGAGGGGGCTTGAGGAGAGTGTTGTCATGAGTCAATATAAAACAACTGGTTCTCCCCCGTCCAGCTCCTCTGCCTTTTAAGGACTCCCAGGATGCCGGGAATAGGGTGGGGGGTGCTCGTTGTTATTCTAGCTCTGTCCAAACGGATAGGGACCATGAATACCCTGAAAAACAAGAGGAAATGTGTTAGTTTACAGCGTGAAATGTTCTATTTCAATTAAAAGCAAAACTGGAATTGAAGTGGTGACCAAAACAGTGAGGTGCACTTTGATCTCAGATGAGAAACAAAGCTTGCAGTTCTAACAGGAAACCACCTGATCATTGTCCTTTTGATTTCATCTCTAATTTACATTCAGACAGACTAACAGTTTCAACAGTTCAGAGGGGTGTGTGAGTTAAAACTGGGATCAAAACTGAGGGGATAAATGATGGAAGTACAATTTTTTTCTTTAAAAAAATGAATAAATAAATAAAAAACTTGGAACTGAATGAAACTAAAGTCAAAGTTGATTGTGGAACAATGAAAAAAAACATTTTTAATAGGGCTGCACGATATTAGGAAAACCTGTGATATTCGATAACAGTGATTAACATTGTGATGACAATATTACTTGCGATGAATAAAAACTTAACTCGGGAACAAAAATAATTAAAACAAAGAAATTAAAAATGAGAAAAGCAAAAATGTGAGGAAAGGGAAAAAGAAAATGAACAAGAAAAGACAATCAGTGGATCCCGGGAAAAGCAGAATCAGCAAAAAGAGCAGAACAAAGCTAACTCAGGTGTTTGCTAACCATCAAAATTAAGTACCGGAGGCGGGCATCTAACCTATGAGAACCCACCCATTTGGCCAAATGGGTGAAGAGCTCTATTTGATTTGTTAAAAAAACATCATGCTTCCGTTTGACTGACAGACTGCATCATGTGTAGCAAACATTTGAGCTGACCATTCATTACGATGTTTATCTGTTCTTTGCGATATGCAAATTGTGCATGCTGATAACACGATAACAATATATTTACGATATATTGTGCAGTCCTAATTTTTAATTATTATTTCTGATTATAATCCATCACTCTGAGTTTTCCATGCAGGCTGAACATGAAAATAGTCTCCTACACTTATCTCCTGCATTAGCTTCTGATAGAAAACAGACGGTGAAACTTTAAGATTAGAAAATCCTGACAGATATACGTCACACTGTCACTAATATTTGTGGACTCGCCCATCTTGACTCACGACAGGAAAGGCTGTTGTTGATTTAGCATTCAGGAAACAGCAGAGAAAGTTTCAGCTAGTGGAAGCTAACCATTAGCATTAGCAACTCCACCACACAGCTCAACTCCTCCATGCTTGTGTTATTTGTGGAGATAAAACCTACATTTTGCAGAACAATCAGTCAGTTGTAGAGTTGCGTTTCTGTTATCCAATCTAGGGCGAGATATCCAAATATCAGGAAATAAGACCCCAACCCCTGCCATTTGAAGCTCGACTCTAATGTGGCTCACTTCTAGTTCCTGAAACTGGTGCACCAGAGCTTTGTTTCCCCAACGTGTGACTTACAAAGCATTCCACTGCAAATGCATTGATTAAATGAGTGAACCACACCTTTAAATAAGACCTCTGATTAACAATAGCTAATGTCAATGCCACATTTTCTCAGGCGGACGCAGGATCTAGAATCACACTGATGCCAAATTGGGAGTAGAATTTGTAGTAATTATCAAAGCAATCATGTGTTTTATCTTTAAACTTCTAGCCTAAACCCGAGTAACTTCAGGAAAACAATTCAGAACCACTCAACTAAATAAACAGAAGTCAGACAGTTGGACTTTATGCTCTAAGCAACACTGTGTTCCTTAAAACGATCCTGATTTTTGTTTCTACTCAACTTCTCAGAAAACCACATTCAGACAGCAAATCTAGCAAGTATTTTATCTGAAAATTTCTTTCTGTGCACATGATGCCAGAGACAACTCTACGTCCAAATGATTCGAGTGAGCTTCAGTGCAATTTTATGATATTTTTTAAATCCTTTTTTCTTGTTATTTTTTATTTTTGTTCTTGTGAAGCGGCTCGTGATTTTTATCTTGAGAGGTGTTATATAAAAGATGGTTTCTTCTTTTTTGTCTACAAGAAGACCCCACCATTAATTAATATTATGTGGAATTCGCTGATTTGTTTAAACATTTTTGTCATGATTCATCTTGAGAGGAAACATTGTTTCTTCTTCTTCTAAAACTGCTGTGTGTGTACAGGTGCTGGCCAGTAAATTAGAATATCATCAAAAGGTTGAAAATATTTCAGTAATTCCATTCAAAACGTGAAACTTGTACATTATATTCATGCAATGCACACAGACCAATGTATTTCCAATGTTCATTACATTTAAATTTGATATTCATAAGTGACAACTAATGAAAACTCCAAATTTGGTATCTCAAAAAATTAGAATATTCTGAAAAGGCTGAATATAGAAGGCACCTGCTGCCACTCTAATCAGCTGATTTACTCAAAACACCTGCAAAGGCCTTTAAAAGGTCCCTCAGTCTTGTTTTGAAGGCACCACAATCATGGGGAAGACTTCTGACTTAACAGCTGTCCAAAAGACAATCATTGACACCTTGCACAAGGAGGGCAAGACACAAAAGGTGATTGCTAAAGAAGCTGGCTGTTCGCAGAGCTCTGTGTCCAAGCACATTAACAGACAGGCGAAGGGACGGAAAAAATGTGGTAGAAAAAAGTGTACAAGCTCTAGGGATAACCGCACCCTGCAGAGAATTGTGACGACAAACCCATTCAAAAATGTGGGGGAGATCCACAAAGAGTGGACTGCAGCTGGAGTCAGCGCTTCAAGAACCACCACGAGGAGACTCATGAAAGACATGGGATTCAGGTGTCGCATTCCGTGTGTCAAGCCACTCTTGAACATGAAACAGCGCAAGAAGCGTCTCGCCTGGGCCAAGGACAAAAAGGACTGGACTGATGCTGAGTGGTCCAAAGTTATGTTTTCTGATGAAAGCAAGTTCTGCATTTCCTTTGGAAATCAAGGACCCAGAGTCTGGAGGAAGAGCGGAGAAGCACAGAATCCACGTTGCATGAGGTCCAGTGTAAAGTTTCCACCGTCAGTGATGGTGTGGGGTGCCATGTCATCTGCCGGTGTTGGCCCACTCTGTTTCCTGAGGTCCAGGGTCAATGCAGCCGTCTACCAGGAAGTTTTAGAGCACTTCATGCTTCCTGCTGCTGACCAACTTTATGGGGATGCAGACTTCACCTTTCAACAGGACTTGGCACCTGCACACAGTGCCAAAACCACCAGCACCTGGTTCAAGGACCATGGTATCCCTGTCCTTGATTGGCCAGCAAACTCGCCTGACCTTAACCCCATAGAAAATCTATGGGGTATTGTGAAGCGGAGGATGCAATACGCTAGACCCAACAATGCAGAGGAGCTGAAGACGACTATCAGAGCAACCTGGGCTCTCATAACACCTGAGCAGTGCCACAGACTGATCGAGTCCATGCCACGCCGCATTACTGCAGTTATTGAGGCAAAAGGAGCCCCGACTAAGTATTGAGTGCTATACATGCACATTCTTTTCATGTTCATTCTTTTCAGTTGGCCAACATTAGAGAAACAAACATTTTTTCATTGGCCTTTAGAATATTCTAATTTTCTGAGATACCAGATTTGATGTTTTCATTGGTTGTCACCTATAAATATCAAAATTAAACGTAATAAACATCGGAAATACATTGGTCTGTGTGCATTGCATGAATATAATGTACAAGTTTCATGTTTTGAATGGAATTACTGAAATATTTTCAACCTTTTGATGATATTCTAATTTACTGGCCAGCACCTGTAGTTCCAAAAACATTTCATCATTTCAGAAAATGACCATATTGTTATGTTACATAATGTTTGGGTGTGCGATGATTTTAAATATCTGTAACAGTACACAGATCTGCAGCTTAGAGTGGCACCTTTCAGCTCAGGATCCATCCAAAAACATTCAAATCCTGTTAATAAACCTTCAGAAATAATTTACTACTCATAGCTACGGTGGTGTTTTCCAACCGGGGCCAGATCAATGCATAGATGTGACTAGAAGAGTGAAGCTACGAACTTCAGAATAAAATTGTAACTTCAGAGTAAAATTGTAGTCATTTTCTATTAAATTGATGAGTGCTTCTGTATGAGCCGTTAGTTTAAGCATTGCATGATTTCTCATTAAGTCATCATTTCCTTTGTGTCTAACAGACACTGCAAGTGGGAACAATTTATTAAGTGGATTTACTTGACCTGGTAAATGCACTTCATAAGAAACTACAAAAATTATTTTATTTCCAAATACATACCTGGCCATAAGTCACCATGGAAAAATTGGTTTGGAGACCATTTGAGGCTCTATGTACAGCATTATGAGAGAGTCCATTCTGATCTTGCGGGATTGACTCCTGCGTGTGTTCCCAGGCTTCACCGGGATCTTTGAAGCTGCCGTCAGAGGCATCGTGTTTGTTCTTCTGTGGCGAAGCGAAGGGGTTGAAGTCTTCCTGTACACTGCGCTGGGGCTGTGTGTTGAATTCTGTCTCGAAGGAAGAAAGCTGCTGTGTGACGCCAAGCAGACCTCCAACTTCTACACTAAGAATTACCCAGATGACATCTGTGAACAAATCAAACAGGAACAATAACAGGATTACGGCATATGACAGCAGAGTAATGTTGGTCCTGAATAGCAAAAAGCTGTAACTTCCTACCTCCATAGAATAACCCAGTGGCTGTACACATTCTCCACTGTCCCTGATACATGCCTGGACTTGTGGGACTTCGCATCTGCACGCTCACATCTGAGATTTCCTGTGGATCTAGTGACTTCACCATCACTGCATTCACATGCCCAAACTGATCCCCGCCAATATACTTGAGACAAACGCCTGGTGGCCATGACGCCGCACCTACAATTTACATAGAATACAGAAACAATCACACCCACGTAAGTACATTGCTGACTCTTAAAGTGGCAATGTATAGTTTTTACCATTAATCTCTGGAAATATCCATTGAAATTATGTTGAAAATGTATTATATGATGCCCAGGTGTTGCAAAATATTAGTGGCTTTGTAACATGTAACCATAAAAATGGGGTCTAAAATATATGTCTCTGGGTGATGACATATTTCCTTCCTTCTAAAGGAGCCCGCAAGGACAAAACGCATCGACTGAAATGGTTAAGAAACTTTTGCCATTCATAAAAGTTGTTGTTTTATACATTTACCTCTTCGCTCAGCGATTAAACAATGTCCGATGTGCCATTTTGCTGGAGGTGAAACAATTTGATGAAGTACTTCTGTGATGTTTGACTCTTAAGGCTTTCCATTGGTAAGGTCTTACTCGAACACAAAATATATATATATATATATATATATATATATAAATTGTAAAAATTTTCCATGCCAAATGACAACTACTTCAACTTAAGTTAGTAACAGGAAAAGTGCTATGTGTATTTTGTCTCCAGCAGCAGCTGAATCTCATACTCCCTAAGTGTGATGCTAAGACGTGTGTTAGTAATGTTTATTTTATTTTTCTCTATATTACAGCTATGGTGATAAAACATTTATAAAGATCTTAAGAAAAACAAGCCTTAGGTGAAGATTGTTGTTTTGTTTTAGTCGTTTGTTAGCTGGCGAGCTACACGTAGCTATGTGCTGTGAAGACGGTGTACGTTCACTGTACAGGACAAGTTTCTACGGAAGTTGTGTCACATAAACTAAAATATCTCAAAAACTTTACCTCAGATCTGTCTTAACTTGACATTATGAGAGAGAGAGTAGAAGTAACTGAAGATTTTGATGTATGGTATGTAAAATGTTGTCATTACAAAAGTGAAAATCAATATCAATATTAAAGTTTTTTGCTGTATTAAAGGGGCAATATGTAAAAATATAGTGAGAAAACCCCAAATGAGTAATTTTGGAAGGAAGGTTATACTGAAACATATTTCATATCCTGCTGGCTGCGGGGATTGTCGTTTTTCCTCCTTTCAAAACAAAGAAAGGAGGGATGTCACGGTTTACCATCAGTGAGCGTGGGGTTGTCGTGTCTCCTGCAAGCTAATACTGCAGCGCCGACAATTGTAATTTGAGGACAGCTGGCAAAAAGCTCCAGTTGTTTAAAGTGGTTGCAGTAACCACATTTTACCACAGGATGTCATTTTTTCATAAATTCTACATAATGCACCTTTAATGGTAGACCGACAATATCAAACATCGCTAAAAAAACAAACATCTGTACCATAAGAAAAAAGAAAGTTTACTCATGCTGGTCTGTCCAGAAGTACCTGTGTTTTGTATTCGCCATGTTTTTGTGAACAGTGTATCTGGAGGGACAGACTCTCCTTCCCCGATCGTCACATCTTCAACAAACGACATAGATGGTGTGCTGATGTTGGGACTTTCAAAGTCATAATATGCACCAATAGCAGCCTGTAGATTCCTGTTCCATCACAAAACAAACAAAAACTGTTATCAAGGGTCAACACCATTCAAACACTAGCAATGAATATTCCACTAGTGATGATGAAACATGACTAAACACAGACAGGTCAGGCAGTTTGTTCCAAGGACTTTGCTTTCATGATGATTCACTTTCAAAATGGCATCAACTTGACTTGATGGGAGTTTTAACGTCTGACTCACACAAGAAAATAATCCTTAAATGCAGACTCCATGAGAGGAGCAGTAGGAGATGCTTTTCTTAGGGAGATGCTCTTCTTAGGGTCTCTAATGACCCTTTTTTTCTATTTTTTGTTTCATTCAAAGTGTTAAAAAAATAATATATATATATATATATATATATATATATATATATATATATATATATATATATATATATATATACACATACATACACAAACAACAAAAAAAAGCATACATAATCATGAACACCAAACAATTTGAATGAAAAGGGACAGAAGGAAGAAATATCTTATATTATCTGCCCCTATTTACAAACCAAACTTTTTAATAATGCTTCCATACAATTCTCAATAAACAACAAAACAAAACAGATTCATTTTATATTCTTGTAACTTACAGACAACTGAATTTAGGTTATTGTAGTTCTGTAATACACTTGATTTGACACATTTTTAAAATATATTTAGTGACTTTGATTCTTTTATGTCTTTGCTAAGGTTGTTCCATTTTCTCATGCCATTTACAAAGATAGACATTTCCTTCATTCTGGTTCTAAATTTCGTTTTTTAAATACTTCAGTTCCTTTTAAGAAATAATTACTGACTCTTTTTTCAAACATTTTCTGTATTGGTTTTAGCTTTATACATTGTTTGCAATATTTTCACATTCACTAGAACATAAAATTTCAGTAGTTTATATTTGATAAATAACGGATTGGATGGATCTCTATGGTGATTGTTATTAATGATTCTCAATGCTCTTTTCTGTAGAATAAACAGTGGTTGTGTATGAGTTTTACACATGGATCCCCATTTTTCTACACAGTAATTCAAGTATGGAACAATTAGTGAGTTATACAATGTCAGCAATCCAGAACTATTCAGTAAAAACTTAACTTTATGTAGTACTGCAATGGCTTCGGCAATTTTATCTCTGATATAACGTATGTGTGACTTCCAGGTGATAGCTTCATCAAACATGACTCCTAAAAATTTCGTTTCTTTCACCCTTTGAATGTCCATTCCATTTATTTTTATGGTTATATCTTTGTGTCTCTGTTATTAAAGAATATAAATTTTGTTTTATTAAGATTCAGTGAAAGTCTGTTTGTCAAACCAGTTGTTAACGTTTATCAGTTCGTCATTTATCACTCTAGTTACTTCATTAATATCTGACCCTGAATAGAACAATGTTGTGTCATCAGCAAATAAAACTGTACCAAGTAAGATCATTAATAAATAGTATGAACAGTTTAGGTCCAAGGACCAACCCTTGTGGCACACCATAATTAATCTCCCGCAGTTCTGATTTAGTGTTGTTAAGTTGGCAAATTGTCCTCATAATCAGTTGATTGTTTGTCTGACTCACAGTGATGCAGGGGACTGTTCTGTTCTGGTCCTGCTGGACCTGACTGCAGCCTTTGACACTGTTGACCATCACCTGCTACTGGAGAGGCTGAGAGACTGGGTAGGCCTATCAGGAACTGCTCTGGAGTGGTTCTCCTCTTATCTCTCAAAGCGTTCCTTCTCTGTGGCTGTCTACAAGTTTAGGTCCTCCACCACCTCCCTTACCCATGGTGTCCCACAAGGTTCTGTGCTGGGCCTCTGCTCTTCCTCCTCTATCTGCTTCCTCTTCAGCACATCCTGAGCTCCTTCAAAGGAATCTCCTACCATCTTTATGCAGATGACATCCAACTGTACATCTCCTTTAAGCCCCATGAGATGTCTAAGCTGCAGCTGTTACACACCTGCTTAGAATCTATCAAAACCTGGATGGCTGAGAGCTTTCTTCAGCTGAATGAAGATAAGACTGAGATCCTCATCTGTGCCCCAGACAAGCTGGTTCCCAAAGTCAGAGACTCTCTTGGTCAGCTTGCTTCTCACACCAAACCCTCCATCAGGAATCTTGGCGTGACCTTTGACCCAGCTCTCACCCTGGATTCTCATGTCAGTTCTCTTGTTCGCTCTTCCTTCTTCCATCTCAGGAACATTGCTAAGCTGAGTCCCATTCTGTCCCGCTCTGAACTTGAGACAGTTCTCCACACCTTCATCTCCTCACGCTTAGACTACTGTAACTCTCTTTTCACGTGTCTGAGCAGAACCTCCCTGAACCGTCTACAGGTAGTTCAGAATGCCTGTGCTCAGCTTCTGACCAAGTCCTCCAAACACACCCACATCACCCTGCTTCTCCTCCAGCTTCATTGGCTGCCAGTCAACTCCAGGGTTCATTTCAAGATCCTGGTTCTGGTCTATAGGGCCTTACATGGACAAGCACCATCTTACATTGGTGATCTTCTTAGTCCCTACACCCTCAGCAGGTCCCTGAGGTCCAGTGGCCAAAGCCTACTGGTTGTGCAGCGCACCAGGCTAAAGACCAAAGGTGACAGATCATCTGCTGCTGTGGCCCCCAGACTCTGGACCTCTCTCCCCCTGAGTCTGAGATCAGTGGACTCAGTGGTCTTCTTTAAAAGCAGCTGAAGACTCACTTGTTCAAGCTGGCTTTTGTGTGACCTCCATCACCCTCTCCTTGTTCTGCTCTCCCTACCTAAACCACCTTCCTCAGGATCCACTAATTTCCCTCTTTCCTATACACTCTCTCTCTCTCTCTACATTTTTTAATCACAATTGTCTATTTTTTGCTCATTTAAAATATATATATATATTTTTTATCATTTTCTAAACTCTTTTTTTTATATTTTTACATTATTTGTTTTTGTGAAGCGCCTCGTGATTTTTATCTTGAGAGGCGCTATAGAAAAGATATTTTCTTCTTCTTTCTGGAGCATTCTTGTCCATATTGCTTGAAATGCTCATCACATTCCAATGTCAACCAATAATGAAATGCTTTGTTAACAAGTCATAATTTTAATCACCTCATCAAATCATCATTCTAAACGGCTATCCACCTGTAGAACTTCCCTCTGGCGTGTCTCCCCCCCTCTGCGCGTGAGACCCATATTTTTGGCTTTTAGCGCTTAAACAGGAAGTGAAGCCCGAGCCGAGCTGCCTAGCGCCATGGACGGAATGTTCTGTTTGGTTTGTCGTTTGCAAATTCCATTTAAATTGTCGTTTACATGTTCTGTTTAGAGCGTGAGATGGGGAGAGCAGGTGAGAGGAGATGGTGGGTTCTGGAGGTTTTGGCCTGCTGTTTGTGGGGATTTCTCCAGATTGTCAGTGGCACTGAGATGCTGTGATTTCGAACTTAACAAAAACCAAGAAAGTTGAAAAACTGCATATTTTTTTCACCATAAAAACATCACACTATATTAGCTAGCATAGTCAATTTTTATATAACTACAGAGGTGCGTTTTGTTAGAAATACAACAACAATTGGGCCAACAGTGTGGCATGAGGGGTGGGACCTTTGAAGTGGGTTTTCTCAAAAGGCAACTTGCTTGAACTGAAAGAAAAACATACCTATAAGTTATTTTCACATCCAGCTATCAAAACCACTTGACTGCCTAGTTGGAGAAGATACTACATCTCTTTCCTCTTTTTTCAGATGCCTTGTTACAATTTGTTAAGTGTAGTTCTACAGTCATGGCTTCCATAACCTGTTAAAGCAAAGTCCATAACAGCCATTTCTTATGTGATTGGACAGTAATCAGACAGATTCAGAGCTTTCAAACAAGTCATGTTGCATTACATGACTTGAGGTGAGTGAAAAGGGAAGCTGGATGATTAACTTGTCTTTCCACTTGGGTGTTTCTTTTATATGGAAATAGCACGTTCAGTTGCTACAACAGTGGTGCCGAAATGTTTCAACTACTGATATTTAAAAAATGAAACTAAAAGGATTGAAATACTTTTTAAAAGGAGTAATTTACTTGTGTGTCTGGAACTCAAATCTCAATACAAAATTGAAATTACTTTTCTGAATATCTGAAATCCTCGTTTGAACAGAGCAGTACCATTCATTGCTGCTTATGCTTAGTTCATTATGTGTTATATTGGCTTTCTTAGTTCATTATGTGTTATATTGGCTTTCCATACAGGACTGGCGCTAACATGGAGCTCACTTTAACTAGCTCCTCACATAATTATGTAACGCGGCAGCGACTTACTATATATATTAACCCACCGTTCTGTCAACATTAGCTTCCGTTAGCTTCTTGGACCACCTTCTTTGTTGTTTTATAGCAGAGAGACTCTCAGTCAAACTTTACCATTTCACTTCCGCTCTATTCGCCCCTTAAGAGTTAACAGCCACTTCCGTAACGGACAGTTAAATGGCCCATTCCGTATTTAATCATTATAAACCCCGCATTGTGACAACCTCCATGTTTTATTTTCCTATCAGCAAATGCTTTCTGTCTACACCAGAGCTATGTTAGCGTCATGTTGATGCTGGATAGTAGGCCCTCCCATCCGCGCGCTCACCAATTGGTCATATCCAGGAAGAAGGCGCAGCCGGCAGGGTTCAACTGGAAACCCAGCAGCCTCTGAAACTCAGATATGAGCACGTCCTTGTCCGTGGTGCCCATGCAGCTGAACTTCTGCATGAGCTCCGCGTCCACGTCCATGTCCGTGCCCTCCATGGGTGGCGGTTGTCCCGTGGCTGAGACGGGGTGGTGCGTTGGTCCTCTGTCAGTAGAGTCCGAGGCCTAGTCCAGCCATAACAACCATTGACAACAACAACAACCGCCAGTGCGCATGGCACGAACAGGGGACGATGTTTGACGTTGCAACGCCACCTGCGTCATTTTTGACGTCATCTGTTGCTATTTGTAGACACATTTTCATTGGTTTATCTAATAAAAAAAATAAAATAAAAAATAGTAAAAAATAAATAATAATAATAATAATAATAATAATAATAAAATATTTCATTGGTTTATCACTCAAAATCACGAATTCCCATCCTCAGCTCAGGACAACCAGAGAAAGTGTGTGTGTGTGTGTGTGTGTGTGTGTGTGTGTGTGTGTGTGTGTGTGTGTGTGTGTGTGTGTGTGTGTGTGTGTGTGTGTGTGTGTGTGTGTGTGTGTGTATTGCTAGAAAGAAATGGTGAACATTCTGATAACAGTTTGCGTTCTAGTGGGTGATGTGCATCAAAGATGCAGATATTGGTCTGTGCCAGTAGCTATGAATGGACCTCTTATTAATTTTCTTTTCCCCTTTTTTCATTTATTATTATTATTATTTTTTGCGCGTCGTGATTTTTATTTTGAGAGGAGCTACATAAAAGATCGTTTTGGTGGCGTTCCCTTGTCCATCGTGTTTTAGGACTTTCCAGGCTTGACCCTTGTCCATCAGGGGGTAGAAAGAGACTGAGTCTAAATGCAGTACCAGCTGGTTACGCAGCATCAGCTGCTTACTAGAGCTTTTAAAGATAGACTCTCCGCATATTCACCCACTGAACACCTGCGCGGCTCTTCACTAGCGTCTACCGGAACTGTTTTTCAGCTGTACTGAAATCTGACCGGAACAGTTAAAGAGAGCACAGGAATCGCGTTCTCGGCGGGGTCTACTGAGAAACATGCCGAAGTGAGTTTTAATCGCCATTATTATTGTTTCTTAGTCATCTGTCATACTCTGTATTAGTTCAGTCTCGTATAACTAACCTGTAAAAATAACAGAGTAATGTGTTTTTATGGTAAAACCTTTCATTTGTGTTTACATACGATGATGTTACTTGCTGTGGGATCCGTCTAATTGCTGAAACAAACCTTTGTGTAAACGTCTGTCAGTTTACATGAGCACTTAAGCATCACACATTGCTAATGTATATTTTTACCAACCCTATTTTATTAATTTAATTTTGAGTAACAGCATTTTTGCCCTTCCTAAAAAAATATCGTTATATGGAGTTCCTAACAAGATTACGACGTATCTCAAGTATTTTAACCCTCTGATGCATGAATTATGAAATCTTCAACCATGATTTTTTAAACAATTATTTTTCATTCATCTTTAGGTGTGAATGAAACAAATTCCAACAAATATTTTTGTAACATTTTGTTAATTTACAAATAATTTATTACATGTCCATCTCAGTGGACAGCGTGCATTCTGAACATGAAATATGGTGGCTTGACTTACTGAGGTCCAAATGTAGGGGCTCACATGCAATAAAGTCTTCATAAGCTGTGCTTAATAGCAAACATAAAGAAATAACAATTTTGAGTACCTGTCCACTGTAGTGACCACTATGCATCAAAGGGTTAATTTGAATAAATAAATTATATTTTAAATATATTTCCTGCCTGTGTCGTGCAGAGCTTTACGCTTGTTTATATTTTACAACGTGGTTGCAGTTATTTGTTGAATAGTTTTCAAGGCAAAAGAAAAAATTGTGTTGCTTTGTGCAGTAATGGGACGTTCTGTTTCATTCCCTCCTGACTGCCAGTAGCAGTATCTCCTCGCACTCTGCGCAGGTCGAGTACTAATGTAAACAAAGTCACGCACGTGACACGTAGCGCACCTGGTCGAGAGTCTATACATTACGCGCCGATAGCTACGTTCGGGTCTCTTTGATCTTCTCGCTGTTGACCTGGCGTGCTTTGCTGGTCAATCGCTCCGTAAGTCCGTGATTCGGATCTTGTCGGTTTAGAGGTGAGTACATTTATTACTTGGCGTCATCCTGCCCAAGACCGGGTGGTCGAAGCGCCCAAAGGAGCCCTCTGGGGAGGTGGATTGACGCGGTTATCTGTCAATTGTTACCGAGAGCGGGTGGTGCGGCCGGCGCCGTTCGGACCGCCGCTGCCGGCTCGGATAGGGCTAGCTGGCTGTCGCTATTTTCTCCTGTGTGAAAGGGGAGGGGGGTGCGGCCGGCGAGCGCTACAGGTAAGTGGGGCTGGATGTTCTGACCGTGGAGGTGGCACGCTCAGATTACCCAGCCGACACACACACACATTGTGTGCTGTTTAACGACTCCAGGACTGAATCACATTCTTCAGTTTTCCTTGAAGTCCTCGCTCAGTTCCTGTGTAGTCACTGGCGTCTCCCACATCAGTAGGGATGTTGGCGTGTACGTCATGTGGGGTTCCCCTCCAGGTGGAGGACGGCCACGACTTGTGTCCAAAGTGCCTGGGCGTCGGTCACCTCAGAGAGGCACTGACTGACCCATGCATGAACTGCAGCATTTTGCCGCTGGCGGTGCGGGAGGACAGGCTAGTCAAGTACAGTGCCTCCTGTTTGAGTCAGGCCTGCTGCCCTCTGGTATCCCTCATCCGTGTTCCCGGAGACGGAGGGATGGACCGGCTGAGCAACGCGGTAGCCCGAGGCGCAAGAAGCGGCGTGTGGCGCACCCCTCTCGCCAGGAAGTGGACACTTTGTGGGCGGAGGTGGAACAGCTCAAAGCGCTACTGACCAGAGCCCCGGACGAGGGGGGCTTGGATGACCTGATCTCTATGAGGGCCTCAAATTCTGAGTTTCAGTCCCTCGGAGAGGAGGGCCCCTCTCCGGGTCGTAGTCAGGGGCTGGTAGTGGAGCCCCCGGGCCTGGGAGGTCACGGGGACTCGGGGATGTCTCTCCATAGCTCAGCAAGCTTGGAGCTGGAGGAGGATCCCTGTCAGTTGCGGGCGATTCTGCGAGTGGCACTGGCCAGGATTGGACTGGACGACGGTCCGGTGGCCCGTCCGGCGGGGAATCCCTTCTTCCGCCGGGCTCCGGCGGCGCCCCCGTTTCAGGTCCCACCATCGCCGGCCTTTGTGGAGGAGCTGCAGCGGTGCTGGGGGGACCCGAGGCAGCTCTCCCACCACGGTAGGGATGCCAGGACCCTGGCATCGATGCGGGAGGCAGGAACCTACGGGTTGGACCGCATGTCCCGGTGGACCACTTCGTTGCTTCTTTGGTGCTCTCCCCAGATGAGGCATTGAGGGACAGGGTCCGCTGTCCGAGCACACAGTGTCGGGTGACCGACAGCTTACTGTGCCAGGCTTAAGACATCGGGGCAAGGATGGCGCGCACCAGCAATTCGCTGTCGGTGCTGTTGCTAGCCCAGTCCCAGATGCTGCAGTCGGGCGCAGCGGGGATGGCACTGGGCGATACAAACAACGCAGCCCTGCAAGCGTTTGGGCTGATGTCCAGGGAGCTTGGTCGGCTGTTGGGCACACTGGTAGTGGCTCGCCGTCAGGTCTGGTTGGCGCAGGCCCCGGTGTCTGATGACTGCCGACAGAGCCTGCGTGGACTGCCCGTGGTGCCGGGCCAGTTGTTCGGGCCCGAGGCTGAGAGAGAGTTGGAACGTCGGCGGCAGTCCAGACAGGCCGCAGAGGCCTGGAGTGGGCGTAGCGGGGCAGGGGTCCTCCCTGTGCCACAGTCCAGGCCACAAGGGGCACGGGACCCTCGGCGCCGGTTTCGTCCGGCGGACCTCTTGCAAGCCACCCAGCAGACCGCTGCCACGGCAGGGACGTGGAGACACTCGGGGGCAGGTCAGGCACCGCCCCGGGGATCCTCGGGGCAGGAGAGGGGCCGCCGCCCACCCAGGGCCCCGAACAGGCATCGGGACATGACCTGAGGGCCGTGGGCTGGCGACGGGCAGATTTTCACCACAGCACCTGGCCCTCTGGGAGGCCCAATGCGGAGACGCTTGGGTGGTTCGAACCATGTCCCAGGGCTACAGGTTGCAGTTCCTCCGTCGGCCCCCACCCTCTTCGGGGGTCAGGGTGACTTCGGTCACAGATCCTACACGGGTCAGCATCCTGATGCAGGAAATAGATGGTCTCATGGACAAACGGGCCATAGAGGTCGTTCCACCGCATTTGCAGGCAGACGGCTTTTATTCAACGTATTTCTTGTTACCAAAGAAGGACGGGCCCCTGCGGCCAGTACTGGACCTCAGGGGTCTCAATCGGTTCCTGAAGGTGCTGCCCTTCTGCATGCTTCAGATTCGCAATGTCCTTCAGGTGGTTCACGACAATAGATCTCAAGGGCGCGTACTTCCACGTCCCGATCCATCCGGGGCACAGGAAGTACCTGCGGTTTTCTTTCCTCTGGAGGGTGTACCAGTTTCTGGTTCTGCCGTTCAGCTTGTCCCTCGCCCCCGAGTTTTCACGCGGTGCGTGAAGGCAGCCCTGTGTCCCCTATGTCGGGCGGGGTTGAAGGTCCTGCCATATCTCGACAACTGGCTCATCTGTGCGCCGTCGTGTCGCGAAGTGGGTCTGGTCACAGCCAGTGTCCTTGCCCACGTCGAGGCGCTGGGACTGATGGTGAACTTGCAGAAGACTTCTCTGGCTCCGACTCAACGGGTGGATTTTATTGGCATTGCCATAGATTCTGTGGCCATGCGGGCGAGGCTGACCGAGCAGAGGAGGGTCCGGATTCGGTCTTTGCTCCGGGCCTTTTGCCTTGGGGCAGCACCCCGGTCCAGGTGTGGCTACGACTGTTGGGGATGCTGGTCTCGGCTTCTGCACTGGTGCCTCTCGGGCTGCTCCACCTTCGGCCCTTGCAGAGGTGGTTCAACGGCTTGCGTCTGGATCCCCGGCGACACTGACGGGTCGAGCTGGAGGTCACGAGCAGCTGTGTGGCTCTTTTGCGTCGTTGGGTCGATGTCGCCTACCTGAGTCTCGGTGTCCCGCTTGGCGCGTTCCATGCCAGACGAGAGGTGGTCACGACGGATGCGTCACCCCGGGGGTGGGGGGCGCATTGGCAGAGCAGGTCGGTCCGGGGGTTGTGGAGCCCCCGTCAGGCATGGCTTCACATCAATGTCCTGGAATGTCCTCCATCTGAGACGGACCTCCTGTCTCAGATGGAGGGGAGAATTTGGCATCCGTCCCCAGATCATCTTCGGCTCACAGTGTGGCCATTGAAGGGGGAAGGCAGCCCCCAGTCGGCTTAGAGCCCTCCATCCAGCAGGTGCTGGATAGTGCCAGGGCTCCGTCTTCAAGGGCCACGTACGCTCGCTGTTGCCAGTGGTTCTCTACCTGGTGTTCCGGCAGGGACGTGGACCCTGGTTCTTGTTTCCAGCATGAGGTTCTGCGGTACCTCCGGCACCTGTTTTATAGGGGCCGGGCTGCCTCGACCCTTAAGTTACACCTGGCGGCTATTTCGGCCAACCACCTCTTAGTGGATGGCGGGAGCATTGGGGCTCACTATTTGGTGACCCAGTTTCTGCAGGGTGTGAGAAGGTTGCGTCCTCCCTTGTGCAGGCCGGCACCTGCTTGGGACCTTCCCCTGGTCCTGCAGGCCCTGTGTGGGCCACCCTTTGAGCCGATGACTACCGCCCCATTGGAAGTGGTGTCTGTGAAAACCGCCTTTCTCTTGGCAGTGACAACGGCTAAACGGGTCAGTGAGCTGCACGCACTGGACGTCAGCCCCGCCTGCCTGCGGTGGAAGGCAGATGGGTCGGGGGTGACGCTGTGGCCCAACGTTGCCTTTCTTCCCAAAGTTCTGCCCTCTGGCTACGTAAATGCCGCAATCAAGCTGGGGGCTTATTTCCCTCCCCCATTTCATTCGGAGGGACAAAGGCGGGCGAATTTGCTGTGCCCGGTCCGGGCACTGCAGCTCTATATTGTGGCCACAAACACTGTCCGGCAGTCGAACCAGCTGTTTGTTTGTCACGGAGGAGTGAACAGGGGTCGAGCCCTTTCGAAGCAGAGGCTGTTGCATTGGGTCGTGGATGCCATTGCGATGGCTTATGCGGCAGTGGGTGCAGTGGCTCCCCCTGGGATCGTGTGCCATTCCACCAGGAGTGTTACTACATCCTGGGCGGCGATGAGAGGCGTGCCACTGGCGGACGTCTGTGCGGCGGCGTCCTGGGCAACTCCGTGCACGTTTGCCCCCTTCTACCGCCTCAACGTTGGCCACGGGTCCATGCTCGCTTCGGCGGTGCTGCCTCTGGCGGCTACCTCCTGAGTGAAGGTAAGTTTTACGTTCCTTGTGACACTGCGAGCATAAGTCATCCACTCTGTTTACTGCCACTGGCAGTCAGGAGGGAACGAAGCAGAACGGAAGTTACGGTTCTGTGAGTTCCAGTCACAGGGGTCACTCGGAACTTCTCGGGCGAGAAGATTCCGGGAGACCCGAACGTAGCTATCGGCGCGTAATTTATAGACTCGCGACCAGGTGCGCTACGTGTCACGTGCGTGACTTTGTTTACATCAGTACTCGACCTGCGCAGAGCGCGAGGAGATACATCCACTCTGTTTACTGCCCCTGGCAGTCATCCAGGAACTCACAGAACCATAGTTACACCGTAACTTCCGATTTACACTTGAAAATCAAGGGGTAGGAGCTAAATATTAAATAATGAAAAGCTGGTAAATAAATTACTTTACTTGGACAGTCGTTTTAACCATTTAAACAATTTTTTACCAGCCCAGTTTGGGATATTTCTTCTGTGTACATGCTCCATCTACAGCTGTGACTCTGAAAGTGTTAACCTGCCAAATTTCAACCTTTTGCAGGTTTTACTGTGACTACTGTGATACCTACCTTACACATGATTCAGTAAGTTATGTTTATGTACCTTTTTAAATGTGTATTACTTTATGTGTGGTTAAAGCAGGTTTATTCATCAGTAGTCAACAACATATTTCACTTTTATAAATTGATTAAAAATGATGAATATCATTCTTTGAGCACATGTCATAACCTAAAAGTGTACACAGAAGAGTTAAAAGGGGGTCTGCTGAACTGATTAAATAAATCTAGAACCGAAATGGTTTGAAGATTCTATGATTGGTGTTGACAAATTAGTTTAGTTTGTAGCTGGATTAGAACACCAGTTGGCTGTATTCCCTGTTCACAACTCCTCCTCAGCTATCCAAACCGAGCACACATTGGGCACAGACTGCTGTGTTGAGACCACTTAGCTAGTCAAAAGAACTTCAGCCTAAATGGTTTATTCTGTTTTCAATAATTTCTTTTCTCTCAGCCATCAGTGAGAAAAACTCACTGCAGTGGGCGAAAACATAAAGAAAATGTTAAAGATTACTACCAGAAATGGATGGAGGAGCAGGCTCAGAGCTTGATCGACAAAACAAGTAAGTATGAAAAAAAAAACTTTCTCTGGACCTGATCAGGTTAGCATTTTAAATATATATATACTAATATTTATATTAGACTACTAATATTTATATTAGACTACTGTCTGTCTATCTACAGACAGATCTATATCTACATGATGTGTTTAACCTGCCAATCACCCAGTATCCCAGTTGAGATGCAGCTTTTACTATTCCTATCCTGAACCGGAATGTAGTTTTACTAAATTAACTCTACTTTCTACTAATGCAGATCTAAACTCTGAATTAAAAATAAATAAAAGTATGTCCTTTGCAAAAAGAAGAATCTTTATTAAAACCTGAATTTTACGTTTACAGGAAATGGTTGTATTTGGTTCTCAAAAGTGACCAGAAAATGAATCAATTTAAGTTTGGAAAAGTCGAAAAGGTTCAAACTGGAGACATGCAGGAAACCTGAATGAGATTCCTTTAAAAAGAAGTAACTTTCATTTTCCTTAAAGCCACAGTGTATAAAAACTTGTAACTAATTATTTTGGGTATAGGGGTGGTGCCTGTTCTCTCAGCCTTGCGAGTTTGGGGAAATTCTGCTCCTTCCTCTTGGGCTGCTCACACCTGACACCCCTCTGACTCTTTTTATTACTCAACACATATATTAGATAACATTTACAAAATAATACATAAATAACGAACCTGATTGCTGGATTGAAAGCTGGAAGTCATTGATGACCTATTGCCTTTTTAATGCATGTGGGCTACCATAACTGCAATACCTACTCTGAACTGCGTGGCGTTAGAGAGTCTAATTTTTCACACACACTGGGGCTTTAAATGTTTTTGTAAATGTTGAAGTGAAGCCGATTCAAACTATAAGTCTGGTGTTGTGCCTTAGCATCTTGTGTGAAGTGTCGAGTCGCTACAAGGTTTTTGCTCCTGGGTATCCGGAGCTTTTCTTGACACCCCGAAGCCTAGACGAGTCCGAAACGTCGTGAACGTTTTAGCTAAGTGCAAATCCTGATGAGAATTGTGAAAGTGTGTTCTGGCTTTCAGAGCTCTTTTGGATACCGTTCGTGTGCCACAGTGAGCTCAGCTTAAATGTGAAACTGACCTCCAGTGGCAGTAACATACTGATGATTTATTTAGTTGTGTGGTCAACCGTTCACACTAATGTGAGCTCTGCATGCATTTCCTTGTCTATATTTAGCAGCTTGGTTAAACGATAAAAGGCTGTTACATATCCCACACATGGTGTGTGTGTGTGTGTGTGTGTGTGTGTGTGTGTGTGTGTGTGTGTGTGTGTGTGTGTGTGTGTGTGTGTGTGTGTGTGTGTGTGTTATAATTACACACTGTTTCTATACATCAGCTTATTCTGGCCCCCTCTGAGATTACAATCCACTAATTCCCATATGGGAGGCAAAGCCAGCATAGCATTTGGTCTACTGCAGAGTTATCACGTCATGCGTAATATAACTATTTGGACTTTTTTTTTCTCCCATATGCAGAGTCTGAACTACCTTTGCTTTTAAATCTTTAAACACCAGCAGATTATTCTTTGATTCATGTTCTGCATGAAATATTTGTTTGGTGCCATTTTTTTTCATGTTTCCTGTTTATTTTTCCCACACAGCGGCTGCGTTTCAGCAGGGAAAAATTCCTCCCACTCCTTTCCCAGGTGGTCCCCCGCCAGGTGAGTTCAGCATCTCGTAGCGTTAATTGATCTCTGAGCAAAAACACGGTTACTTCTGGATGAGGGGCATTATCATCACATGACACAAGGTCTTCTAATTTGCTGACTTGAGACCGTTATGATTTTTTTTATTGTATAAAAAGGTCAAACTAAGATGTCAGCTATAAAACTAACCGTCAGGAACACTGTGGCAGATTTACTCTGCTTGTATTTATGATACTGTAACTTTTGCTGTTTGCGATGCAGCTGGACCTCCACGTCCCGGCATGCTGCCAACACCACCCATGGGGGGCCCCCCAATGATGCCCATGATGGGGCCTCCACCCCCTGGGATGATGCCTGGTAAGAGATGCCTGCATTTAAAACATTTTTGCAGGAGTTAAGTCTCCATAAGATGTCCGGTAAAAACAATTCCTCCTGTTAAAACTGTGCCTCAACTCTGTGTCTCGTCTCTGCAGGAGACATTAGGCCACCAATGGGAGGACCCATGCAGATGATGCCAGGACCGCCCCACATGATGCGTCATCCTCGTCCAATGATGATGCCAATCAGGATGGGCATGGTGCGCCCGGATAGATAAGGCCCAGTGGACTCTGTGTACCCTCGGTTACCTTTACCTGGTCCCGTTAGAGAAGACGCTTGGGTTTTTCAGTGCGGTTTTTCTTTTTTAATCTCGACGACAAGAATCCTGTGATAGTCATTTCTGAATGATTATTTTCTGGTATTTATTACTATTCACTGCAGACTCGGATGATTTTTTTTGTTTTAGTAAAACGACATTCTCAGATTTTAGTGTCAAAAACAAATATTTCAGCCCACATGTTTGATCTGAGGATGTTTGCTGGATTTAGTTAGAATTTTTTTTTTGTATGTCACATTGTTGAATTGGCAAATAAAATCCTTTGAAACAAACTTGTTTGCTGAATTAAGTATGAATTTGTGAATGAATTTGACCATTTTCAATGTAAGAGTCAACATGTTATTTAGTCTTGTTTAGTCTGAGGTTTAAATCCATTGATGAAAAACTTACAGAACATTTGGACTGAAAACCTCTGGATCGTCAATAGTCCTGCCTTTTCTTGTTTTATCTGCATATTCTCATTGAAGTGTTTCCAGACATGAGTTGTCTACATTTTCTATACAGAATCACTCATACAGTTGGCAGCAAACTTGGAGAAAATTAAGCATTTGGCTGCTAAAATGAGTTGATTTCTCAGGAGGTGGAGCATACGGGCTGCAACGAAACTCCTGAGTTGAGGATTTTTATTTTGTATCCTGGAAGTGGCTGAGGATTTTGGCATACCATCCTTTTAAGGACTTCAGTGCATCTGCCTGGATGGTGATTTATGAACGGCGTTATAAATAAAATGCTGTGGCTCAGCAGCTCAATACAATCTGGAGCTTCTGACAGCATTACACGATTTACAGACTTGACACGGCATCGCTCCAACAACGTTTGTTTTCGCTCAGATGGAGGGGGGATTCTTGATCAAGAGTTGTGTCTTAGAAGGGAAGGTGCTCAGCTTTCAGAGTACATTTGGAGTTAATTTGTGCATTGCAATTCCTGGTTTTCGAATGAACCTGCAGATTTGAGGGTGTGATGGAAGTCTGGCATTTAGAATGCAGCGCTGACATAAAAGATCTCTGGTAGGAAGTAACCCCCTCCACGCAGAGTTCACCTGAATTGAAGTGACACATGCTCTCAGCCTGAAGGTGTTGACGTGCTTGTAAGAAGTGTTATCTCTGTGACGGCCTTATGATCTGAACAGACTGTACCCTCATCCGAGATGAGCATAAGCAAATAGAGCACACAGATGGATATTTATAAGATTCCTCTGCTAGACAAATGAGAAAGTTGACCCAGCCCTCATTAATTAACTCAGTCAAGCACGTTCGAAGGAATTATGAGTCTTATGTAAGAATCATCTGCAGCCTGTGAGTCGTTATCTCGGCTGACATTTGTGTGCACAACCCCTTAATGCTCCTTTCTTGCTAGGGTGCTTCTTCTCTATCTCTAATCACTAAATGTTTGCCTTCAACTGTGGAAGTGTCTCAACAGATGGCGCTAGAGAGTCACAGCTATGTCTTTGGAGCCAAGGCTCTGGAATGATGCACAATGACTGATTTTTGTGCTTCCATGGACTGTCAAATTCCTTTGTATCTCATGCTCCCAGAGGACATTTTTGTGGCTCACCGGTTTAAGAAATTTCTAGGCCATGTATAAAAAAGAAACAAAGTTGTCCGGGGAAATAGCCATATGCTTCATGCTGTGTTTGACAATTTCTATAGTGACAGACTGGAGGGAAAGCACTACAAAGACTGTTGCAGAAGCCGTGCACAACATCAGATAACCTTTGGGAGCTGTCGTTCATGCATGTTGTACATTATGATCTTCGGGGACTTTGAGAGATCATACAGAATCTTTTGGCCTCTCATAAGGGACGGACATCATTTAATATCCCATAAACATCCACTCCCTAACAGTGAGACAGAAATAAAACCGTGTTAATGCACATTTTATGCATATGTCGAGCAAAGGCGGATGCCCATGTGTCATCTTAAATCGGTGGAGCCTTTATGAATATTCAATCTAGCCATGAAGTGGAGTGTTGCCCTGAAGGGAATGAGGTGGAGTGGTGAAAAGTGTTTATGATTAGAGCTCAGGAGTTGAGGAAATTACAAGAAATCAGGATTATTTTATGGCCTACAGAAAGAAAGGCACTCGTGCAATGGGAGAAAAAAAAAGGCTTCAACCAGATTGGAAGGGATTTTGTGAGAAAATAATTTTTGTTTAGTCAGTTTTTTTTGTCTATGCAGAACTAAAGCAAGTATGTGATATTTCCCTATACTTTTAGAAAATGTGGTTATTAAAGCCGCAATCTGGAGATTTCCTCCTTTCAGGAGTTGTGTGATTTCTTTTTAGAAATCTGTAAAAGTGATAGTCTGGAAACAATGTAGACAATACGTCAATTTCTTTTGCTATTTATGTTTGTATACATACATACATACATATATATATATATATATATATATATATATATATATATATATATATATATTATAGTTTAGATCCCCTAGTGCCCCACTGGCACCGCCACTGATACAGATGCCAGCAATGTGGGTCTAGGGGGCTGTATTAGTCCAAAGACATGGGCTTTTAAATTGTCCCAAGACCTCTTCTTGGCTCACTCTTTGGATCTTGAGACTACAACAGTTCCGGTTCCAGGTCAAATATTGCAAAGTCTTCATAACGTTGTGCCCGATGCCTTGTCCAGAGTAGCCATTCCCAGCTTGAATGCTTATGTGGCCGTATCCACCTCCGAATGCCCTGATCTGCCATCTTCTTTGCATGAAATAAGAGAAGCTCAAGACGAGGTCCCAGAAATCGCCGTGATGGTTAAGGAGGCAGCTATCAACATCAGACATGACCGAATGGGCTTAACAAGGCTCCAGGACCTCCTGTACAGACGTAGTCCCGTGAAGGACGTAGGAGAAAAATATCAGCTGGTCATCCCCAAGGCCCAGGTTCATGTGTTTCTTACCTATTTTCATAACCATCCATTGAGTGGTCACTTGGGAAGACTGAAAACCCTCCTCTAGGTCTTAGAGGTGGCCTGGTGGCCATCAGTCTGAAAGGATGTCTGGAACCAAGTGAAAACCTGCGACATCTGCCAAGTCTACAAGCCTGAAAACCAAAAACCCGCTGGTCTCCTGCAGCCAACTCCTGCAGAAGAACCCTAGGGGAAGCTGGGGATGGATCTCATGGGACCTTTTCCACGCAGCAAAAAGGAAACACCATACTTCTAGTGGTCGTGGACTACTTTACAAAATGGGTGGAAATGTTTCCTCTAAAAGATGCCAAGGCTCATCGTATAGTGACCATCTTGAAAGACGAGGTCTTTACCCGATTTGGAATTCCCCGGGAGTTGGTGTCTGATCGGGGTGCACAGTTCACTGGCCATGAAGTGGCCAATCTGTGCAAGGCCTGGGGTGTTGGGCAGAAATTCACCACCAGTTATCACCCCCAGGCCAACCTCACAGAACGATCCAATCGGACCATCAAGGCCTTGATCGCATCCTATGTGGGGAATAAACATAAAAACTGGGATCAGTGGATCAGGGAATTCCGTTTTGCCATCAATTCGGCCTACCAGGAGACCACTGGCCGAACTCCTGCTGAGCTGAACCTTGGGAGATTCCTGAAAGGCCCCATTGAGAGGCTTATCAATACCTCTGCTAAACCTCAACAGTCACCATATCTGCTCTTAGAAAGACAGAAGCAAATGGTGGAACAAGTCAAAAGGAGGATTGCAGTGTGTCAATGCAGACAAGCCAAGTACTATAATACCCACCGGAGAAGTGCACCGTTCGGGTTGGGAGACTTGGTCTGGGTTCGCACGCACCCATCCTCCAAAGCATCTGAACAGTTCTCAGCAAAGCTTGCGCCTAAATGGTCAGGGCCAGCCATTGTGCTGAGACAGTTAGGCCCCATCAACTACCAAATACAGTGGAAGGACCAAAACAAAAAGACACACTGTCAGTGTGGTCGACCTGAATCCTTACTTTGGGGTTCCACCTCCGATGCCTCTGGCGGGGGGGGGGGGGGGGGGGTGTCTGTGCCATCGCTACATTAGATCAGTGTTAAAATAAAAGAAAATATTTAATAGTTGCACAGAGGATGTGAGAAAATGGTCTAAACAATTACCAGAGTATAATTGTAAAACTGTGCCACTGTGATTTTCTTTTCCACTGTATGTGATTGGGTGAATCGGGGTTGTTCATGTATTCATCAGTGTATTTGTGTTGTTTACCACACCCGCTAATAAGAGAGGGCTGCGTCAGGTGTGGAGGTAGAAGAAAAAAAAACTGAGCACGGATGGGTGTGGTGCAGGTGTCAGCGTGAATCTGCTGCAGCCTGATTAGTTATCCAACTAAAGGTCTACCACGTAACTGAGTGGAAAACTCAGTAGGTCTATGGGTGACTGTTAAAAAAGAAGATTAATAATAATGAATAAGATTAGGGGTTTAAGCCAGAGAGAAACCCCCCGATGGTCCCGCACTGGATCGTGCCTTGATATCTGCGCTCTCCAGCTGAATGAGAGGAACCACTCCAGATCACCTGCCTCACCGCTGATCAGCGTAGCCAGATCGGTGGATGTACTGGGTCATTGACTGCTGAACCCGGTGAGATTGACCTTTTTTTTTTCATATTTTTGTGGTATACCACTTATTTTCAATTTTTTGCTAGCTGCCGCATTTTTTTCCCCCTTTTAATTCTCTGGACTGCTTCGGTTGCATTCGGGTCGGTGTGTTGCGCACCAATCAGAGACTTCCTAAGCACATTATGGCGCATTATGGCGGCGCTGTAGATGGACATTTAGGGGGTTAATTTCCAGGGAGATATACACCAAAGCCATGTTTGAATGTCATGTGATTCAAGTTGAATAACAAAAGAACCATACATGGGAGATCTGAAGTGGTTGGTGTTTTGTGTCTTTGGCAGGGAAGATTGTACGGAAACCCTTTGGTGCCAAGAGAGGGTGATCCTATATTTAAATATGTTGGGTTCAGAGGTTGTTCTTTCAGAATACCCTCATATGTGAATTAGCAGTCCCACACCTGGACTAAAGTTAGAGGGGTGATTGTTATAGTCTCACCAAACTCCTCCCACGCCCGGGGTTTGGCCTCCGCGACCACCCGAGCCACTTTCCGCCTATCAGCTGCCTCTGGAGTATCACAGGCCAAAAAGACCCAATAGGACTCTTTCTTCAGCTTGACAGCATCCCTAACCGTTGTCCATCAGCGGGTTCTGGAGTTGTCGCCACGACAGGCACCGACGACCCTGTGGCCACAGCTCTGGTCGGTCGCCTCAACGACGGAGACCCCCACCTTCCCCGGAATGTTTTGAAAGTTCTGTCAGAGGTGGGAATTGAAGCTCCTTCTGACAGGAGACTCTGCCAGACGTTCCCAGCAGGCCTTCACAATACATTTCAAGTTACATGACCAATTAAAACTCACAAGATTAAGCAAAAGGCAAATAAGACAATAGTAGGATGCATAAAATCTGTTTAAAAGCAGATTAAATCAATAGATTGTACAATCTTAAAGAGGAAATCGTTAACATTAAGTCTTGTTTCAGACCAGTCCAGATGTTACTGTGTCCAGGAACGGTTTCCTGCTTCTTCTGCGGGATCCTGAGCTGTTCCCAGAACAGCTGAGAGATAAAATCCTTCCTGCAGGACCTGATCCAGCCCTGAGGGCTTCAGCTGAAATTACTTTCCTTGTTAGAGCTTTGAAGAAGAGCTGACTTCCTTTTCAGCTTCATTGACTATAGTCTCAAACTGAAGACGTGGCAATCTGAAATGATTGGTTTTATTCATCACATCTGAGGAAATCATTGCTGCTGTGGTATGTTTAACTGTTATGAATAGGCTGGCTCTGCAGGGGTTTGTGGAAAATGTTTAAGTAATCGGTTATTTGACCAAAATCTTGTTGTATTAGTTTGTATTTACTACGTTGAGTCTTTGGGGGTAGAAAGTGCAGCCCAGAATTCTACTGAGGCTCAAACAAAGTTTTTCTCCCGTTTTTCATTTTTATGGTTTGGTTGACGCTCACCTCTTTGATATTCCTGTCACAAGTGAATGCATTAATGTCATGAATATCAGAGCTCACAGGAGAGGCACTCTGAAAGCAATTCTCTGCATCCTCTGGACCCATCAGCAAGGCAGTGCAGGAGGGAGGCTTAAGAAGCTCTGCTGATTGATTAACTGTTAGTATCAAACAGGTCTGACTGTGACTGACTGACGGCCAGATTTACACACTCTGCAGGATTATTCAGGTTCTGTATTCAGGATAGTGTGTCTTCGTCTGCTCCCAGTGCGCACTTCGCAGTCTTAACCACTCAACAGCCTTGGTTGAATAGAGGGTGATAATCCTCCTGACTAGCTACTCCTCTGAAGCCAATTGGCTCATAACTGCACGATGAACCAGGAGGAGGCTGGGAGTATGGCATGAAAGCATGATTCCACATGGCTGCTTGTTGGGGGTATGGAGTAAAAGACTCTGTGAGAAAGGAATCAGTCCGCTAGGAAAAACAAGTTTTTCCAAGACTTCTAATAGCCCTGTTCTCCCTCTGTGCATCGTCCAGTTTTTTTTTGCCTCTCTTGCCATCTCTTGTTCCTCCTCTCCTCCTCCCTCTCTTCTTCCTATCTCTGCTGCCCTGCTACCAACACTACTCTGTAATGTAATCCATTTAGTCATGGCTCCAGATCAATATCCATTTTCCCTGGCCTTAGGCGGAGCTGCTTGAATGTGCTTGTTCTAAGCAGCGGTTGTGTTGACCAGCAGGGGCTCACTCAGGCCTGAGGGCTGATACAGATGTAGACCACTGAGAAAACAAAGACTTAAACATAAAACTGCTGTAAAAACTTCACCCTTGATGGTTTTTATACCATTTTCACTGTCCATCACCTAAAATCCTCAAGCTCTTCTCTGGATTACAAATTATTCCCATGTATTTAGTTCTTGTAAAGCTGAGTTCATCTTCTTAGGGGCAATGGTGGAACAGGAGATAAGGGCCCGCCCCGTAATCCGAAGGTTGCAGGTTCGAGCCTTGCTCAGTCTGTCACTGTCATTGTGTCCTGGACACGTACCCCCCCCCCCCCCCCCCCCCCCCCCGCCTGCTGGTGGTGTACGGCAGACTCGCCCCTGTCAGTGAGCCCCAGGGCAGCTGTGGCTACAGTGTAGCTCATCACCACCAGGGTGTAAATGTGTTTGTGAATGGGTGAATGGCTGATTGTGTTGTAAAGCGTCTTGGAGGCGCTATATCGAATTCAGGCCATTTACCATTTGTTAGCAAATGAATGACATCAAATCTAATTCAATTGAGGCTAATTTGTTCAGGAGGTCTTGTCAGTGACCTGAAAACAAAACTAACAGAAAAAAAGTAGGACTAATAGTTTTTCTGCTCCCTTCAGGACTGATTTACTGTCAGAACGATCTAAGAGGAATGGCCATTTTTAATAAGCTGCAAAGATTCGATCACTTCTAACAGCGTATGTTTTCGACTAAGGTTCCCTTGGCTGAAACAATAAGAACAAGCTGTACACGTCGCATTATCAGCAGCCCCACCTTATAATAAATACAAATGTCCTCAGACCGGATCCCTGGTTGATGACCGGTGACACCGTTTCTCCTTCACCTGCTTCAGTCCGCTGTGCATCGCCATGTTTTACAAATAACTGTTAAATATTCATCCGGCTGCATTTGCATGCAAAGTATTCTGTGGATCATTGTTGAGTTTCATAAAGTCAAAAGGACAGGAATGAACTGAGAACTGATGTCAAATATCTTACACAAACGTTCTTGCAATAAGACCAGGAGCAGATTTAAAACAAATATTTGAAATTTAAGATGGGATTGCACTTTTTAAAATTTCTCTCATCCTTTTACATCTACAGGTTCTAATCTTAACCCTAAATTATTATCTAAACTTTTCAGATTGAGATTGGATTTTTGGCCAAGAATGAAGTATGAATGACATCCTGTGGTCAAATTTGGTTACTGCAGCCCATTTTCAAAACAAGCGACTCTAACTACCGTTCCCAGAGTTTGAAGGCTGTTGCCAGTTATGGATCAGCACCAGAAGATTCCAGATGATGAGCGAAGATTACATACTGTAACGTGATGAAGGAGCTATTTCCACCAAGGTTATTTAATCTTTTCCACAGTCTCTTTGACGCAGTGCCAGAGTGCATGAAACAGCCTCAAGGTCATGCATTCGCTTCTTCTTTTTTTTTTTTTCAGAAGCATTCGCTTCTAAACTGTTTATGATCCAGCAATGAAGAGAGAAGAACGAAAAATGAACTCTTTTCTTTTAATTAATCAAAGAACTCCATTTTAATGAAGCTAATCCATCAAAGTGTTAGTCAATGTAATAAGATGTGACCAACTTGTGAAATCAAAATATTAATTACTTTATTATGATCCTATAGAAATAATAAGTACTGTGACTTTAAGGATTACAACAGGAATCATTTCACGTAGTGTTAAAAGGACATAACACATTCCTTTCACTGATCCAATCAGAATCTTACAGATCTGACGGAGGCGTGCTTCTGACGGTGTTTGGTCATTTTCATTTGACAATAAACCATAACATCCGAGGTAAAAAACTACGCCACGTCAGCTCTAACGCCAGTTCAAAGCGTTCCAGAGCAAGCAATGGAGTGGCCAATCCTGACCTTGTACTCTTTAACCGAAAGAACCAGCGACAAGCTGAAAAATCCAGTCGCTATAACAACCAGCGGCAACAACAGCTCCTTTCAGAATAAAAGCTCCACCGACCCAGGCTTGGGTCTGAACAGACTCCAATAACGTGTCGTGTGCCGGAGGTAACTCGAGACGGGTCTGATCGGAACCGCGGCTTCTACCAGCTCGGTTTCCAGAGAGGGTTCACTGGACCTTGATATTCCTGATCTACAGAGGACTTCCACCGAAGGCAAAGGTAGACACTACTTGATGGGGTCTCATGCGGTTCTGAAACTAACCAAAGCTTATTTCAAAACAACATCTTCAGTTCCCGTCAGAACTAATCGCTTCTTCGGATTTGCTGGTTCTGATTGCATCACACGTCATCCATTCACCGTCTCATCCATTTTTAGTTACACTATAGATTTAGTTCAAAGTTGACTCTCTCTATTCTGTGTCTTTGAGTGAATACATAACGGTTACCTAATCTCTGCAATAAAAAGATCCCATCTTCTGGTTTAAATAACCCTCGATCCGTAAGGTGGATTTCATATTTACTGTGGAATCCCACACCGTATGGCTCATTAAATAAAATTTAATAACCTCTCACTTCCTTACAATACACAATAAACTGATGTAATATCGAATTGTTGGTAATTGAAATCGAAGCTTGAGATATTTTTAGAGCTGTCTGTTTCTAATTTACTGTTAGTATTGCTAACTCAACGTTAGCTCAATATTAGCCTCTAGCCTGCTTCACCCGATATTAGAGAAAAACAAAAAAGATGTCATGTATTTTTTGGTGTACAAGATATAACTTCTGGATTGCTCCTGTTTACTGGCTAACATACTGTCCACAACGCTGGAGCTTTTTACCAGCTGGTGTCAAAATACAAAGGTTGCCACTGCAGCATTAGCTCCAGTGGCATCCCCAAGGGATGACCGGGCCACACATAAAAATCGCTGGCCACCCCATTGCCAAGACCAATGTTCTTTAATAAATCACATTAATTTTCCCACAAATTATTTACTAATGTAAAACCCAATAAAAATATACAATTAAAGAGTAAATAATTGGGCAAATTATTGGGCAGCAGTAGCTCAACAGGTTGAGAGGGTTGTCCAGTAATCGGAAGGTTGCAGGTTCGATCCCAGCTCCGGACAGAGAATTCTGCTGTTGTGTCCTTGGGCAAGACACGTAACCCACCTTGCCTGCTGGTGGTGGTCGGAGGGACCGGCGGCGCCTGTGCTCGGCAGCCTCGCCTCTGTCAGCATGCCCCAGGGCAGCTGTGGCTACAATGTAGCTCATCCCCACCAGTGTGTGAATGTGTGTGTGAATGGATGAATGATACACTGTAGTGTAAAGCGCTTTGGAGTCCTTACTCTGAGAGGCGCTATACAAGTGCGGGTCATTTAAATAATCACATTAACAAAATGTATTCTTCTACTTACCATTTTCAAAACAAACATTTAAAGTTTTAAATATTTCGTGTTGTCTTTAAAAACTACAAAAAATTTTAAAGTAGCATTCCAAATAACTGTTTGAGATGTCTTTTTATAAAAAATGTGTTCTTCCAATTTGAGGTGAGCATGTTGTTTGGATGCATATTGTTTTTTAATGAAAAAGAATAAAGGGGCATGCAATGCATTGCCACAGGCTATACCCTCCTGGCGTTACCACACAGACCAATCTGGTGGACCACCCCCAAAGTTTTTTCTGGCCCCATCACCCCTATGAAAATGATCTGGGGGCATCATCGTAAACAAAGACTATGTCCCTCTTTAGCTTTATAAAAGGAGAAAACCTGAGAACCCCCCAGCCGACTGAGAAGAAAATCTGTTTCAGTATAACCTTTCTTCCTTAGGTTTTGTGATTATTTCACTGTAAAATTTGTATATATTGTATCTTAAATGAAAATGTAATTTTTGAGTAACGGCACTGTTAATGCGGAGTTTAGAACGCTGTCCTGCCACCATTCAAGTTTCGCTCATAAAAAATACATTAAAACTTTAAATACGTAACACAGCAAACGTTTCTTCATTTAGATAATTTTTGTGAAAAATAATACAACAAAAGTAGTTTCCTTTGTGCTGCTGTTGGTGTCCACAGTGGCCCGACTATGGATTAGATATTAGATTATTGTTATAGGATAACTTAAGATGCTGCGCTCTGACAGAGGAGGCGATAAAGAAGCTGGAGAAACTGAAGGACACAGAGAAAAGTCCTCTAGTGTTTTTCCATTTTCTAATTCTAAAGATCTAAATTTGGAAAAAGAATACGAAAAAAAAAACCTTCACTTGATCAATATTTCATATAACTTTACATCCAGCTTAAGGATTTGAATTTTTTATCAGGGTCCTCATCATCTCAAACATATGGTTCTTATCCTCACATGCATATAAAAGTGGTTGCAAATTTACGCCTCTTGTGTGAGTTTCTAGCTTAGTTTTGGTGAAACTGAGATAATTTTTCTTATTTTGTCTCAAGCGTCTCTTCCCTTGTTTCTCTTTGCCCTCTGCAAAACATCCTGACTCCATTTGTCTTTAACTGAAACTTCATCATCTCCATGCCCTTGTCCATTTTCTTTTGTCTGGAATCTGGTTAATAAGTCACAATAAGAAGTTTCTCTGAGGAGTAAAGTGCAGGCATATCTTTCAGACTGCCTTTAGGTGAGAGTTAGAATGTGCACGATAGTGGAAAGATTACATACAGCAGTTTTCAAACACACTTTGTGTGTAAAAAATGCATGCAGCCTATAAAACTAACATGGAGTGAAATTGTGCAGGAAAGCACTACAAAACTCTTTTGCACAAATCTTATAAAGAACATTTGCACGTGTACTGCTTATAAAACAGATTTAAATTTAGTCTGGTTATTTACAAGGATTAGACCAAAAACCATCTGGCCACATATTTCTAATTTATTTATCTAATTTCCATCTGCTTTAATAAACAGCTTGTGTGACTAAATCCTACATTTATCCCTGCAGCCAGTTGATGTTTAAAGCTAAAATCACAATACAACCTGTGGACTTTAGTCTTTCCTGATGTTAAAACTTTTGTTTCTTGGCAATTTTTTGTTTGTTTACCTGCGTGTTGTTTAACACCAAACTCACGTTACAGTTAATCTATAACAGTTAATCTGGTTGTACAGAAATTCTATTCTAAGTCTGAGTTAACCTGTTAAAACAATTTGTGATGCAGTTTTTGGAGACACCTTCATCCCTGTCAGGGTACAAGGTCAAATCCTGGGGTGAAACTGTGCCACAGATGTACAAAGTAAATAAAAAAATATTACTATTTATTTCCTCATGAAGTAACACTGAGCAGTTTCCTGCTCCTCTGACCTACTGGTTGAAGTTGAATTACAGCGAAAAGAAAAAAGAAATAAAAAAGAGAAAAAAAAGAAAGAAAAAATTAGAGCTGAAACAACTAATCGATTTAATCGATTATAATCGATTATTAAAATAGTTAACAACTTTTTTAGTCATCTATTAGTTGTTTAATAATCATATTTTACCGCATAAAGTCTATTTTTTACCACAATCTGACATCGGTTACAAGCTGTTAAATTTGCCGCCAGTGTGTGGCAGTAATGAGCCACTGATCTACCAGTGGAGCCGTAGAAGAAGAAATGAGCCAATGGGTGCCCTCGGTTTTCATGACGTATCACGTTACTGACGCTCATCTTGCTGTGAGAGATGGCGGAACAAGAGGAAATACGGAAGAAAAATAGAAGCGACAAAACTGAAGAGAAACCCCGGACAAAAACCTCACGAGTATGGGAGCACATTTGAGACGAAAGCATGTGGGGGCTGATGCAGCAGAGGAAGAGCACCGCGGTCAAGTGAGCCGTCATTTGGAAGAGCCAGCCCGGTAAGTAACAGAAAATAAACAAGCTGGACTTAGTGTTTTAGCTGAGTTCGTTATAGTGGATGTTAAACATGTTTTTTTTGCCGCGTCAGTCTGCGGTGTTCTACTTCTGATTGACTAGATGCAATCGTGAATCTCCTCCGTGTTGTGTATCATGCGCTTGCCAAATTTAGCACGTCTGTTTATAAGAATGTTCTCGTTAAGAGAAAAACGGCACAAACCCATAACTATGTTCCTCATTCAAAAAAGGACAACTCCGCGGAGAAAAATATACAGACAAGCTGTGTCCAGGTGAATATAACACGGCATAGTTGTACACTTTCAATTTTTAAATACAGGAGAAATTCAGAAAAAGTCATTTTTTTACTATTAAAAGGCTGTTTTACTATCTAACGCTGTAAAACGCCTCACAACACATTTTTATCATGTTTCTTAAACAGTATTACACAAAATAAACATTTTTCACATTTCTCTGGCTAATTTAAACACTCCCGACTCAAAGTAAAAACCTCATGAGCTTCTTACTTAGAGCTTTTTAATAGTAAAAATGTTTTACTTTTTTTCTGAATATCTCCTGTTGCGGGCTATTTTGTAGAACGTAACCCTCAAAATAAATGATCACTGTATATTGTTAATTAATTCAAATAATATAATATTGATTTAGTGTTGTAGTGTGTGTGCTGCTTTATTTTATATGTGTACTTATTTCAGTCTATTTGTGTTTCTTATGCAGAAAAAAACAAGCAATGATGGACAACTACATGGGGAAGAAGACACTCACCCCCCAGCAATTCATACCACTTACAAACTCTATTCTAAACATGCTGGTAAAAGACATGAGGCCACTATCCATGGTGGAAGGAGCAGGCTTCCAGCTAATGCTAAAAATTATTCTGGACTGATATTTTGCACTGTTTAGCTCATTTTATACTGCTGACTGTGTTCATGTGCAATAAAATAGATTGCAGTCAACTGCACAATTCTCTTATGTTTTTTTGTTCTTAACTGAAATGCATCCATCACTTGTATAGGTTAAATAGCTAAACAATAACAAACCGATTAATCGATTAATCGAAAAAATAATCGACAGATTAATCGATTATGAAAATAATCGTTAGTTGCAGCCCTAGAAAAAATAAAGAAAGTTGATTTACAACTATCGTAAACAACCATGCCACAGCCGGTTTTAGCCTGTTCTAACTCAACAATCACTAAGTTCAATGTTAAAGCTCAGTCTTAAAGTTTAAAAAATTATCTGCTGTTACTTTATGCCAGAGATAGTTCTTGTAATTAATAATTAATAAAGCTCGAAGGATCTTTCATGGCGGTGAAAACGAAGAGTCGGAGTACCCGGCCCGGAGGGTTACCGGGGTCCCACCCTGGAGCCAGGCCTGGGGTTGGGGCCCGTGAGCGAGCGCCTGGTGGCCGGGCTTTCGCCCATGGGGCCCGGCCGGGCCCAGCCCGAACCGGATACATGGGCTCGTCCAACTGTGGACCCACCACCCGCAGGAGGAACATGAAGGGTCCGGTGCAATGTGAATCGGGTGGCAGACCAAGGCGGGAGCCTTGGCGGTCCAATCCCCGGACAAGGAAACTAGTTTTTGGGACATGGAACGTCACCTCGCTGGCGGGGAAGGAGCCGGAGCTTGTGGGAGAGGTTGAGCGGTACCGGCTAGATATAGTCGGACTCACCTCGACACATTGCATTGGCTCTGGAACCCGAGACCTGGAGAGGGGTTGGACACTCTACTTTGCTGGAGTTGCTCCGGGTGAGAGGCGGAGGGCTGGGGTTGGCTTTTTGTTAGCCCCGAGACTCTCTGCCTGTGTGTTGGGGTTTACCCCGGGGGACAAGAGGGTAGCTTCCTTGCGCCTTCGGGTCGGGGAACGGGTCCTGACTGTTGTTTGTGCTTATGGGCCAAATATCAGTTCAGAGTACCCACCCTTTTTGGAGTCCCTGGGACGAGTGCTAGATAGTGCTCCATCAGGGGACTCCATTGTCCTGCTGGGGGACTTCAATGCTCACGTGGGCAATGACAGCTTGACCTGGAGGGGTGTGATTGGGAGGAACGGCCCACCTGATCAGAACTCGAGCGGTGTTTTGTTATTGGACTTCTGTGCAAGCCGCAGTTTGGCCATAACGAACACCATGTTCGAACATAAGGATGCCCACCGGTACACTTGGTACCAGGGCAGCCTAGGTCACAGGTCGATGATAGATTTTGTAGTCGTATCATCTGACCTGCGACCGTATGTTTTGGACACCCGAGTGAAGAGAGGGGCGGAGCTGTCAACTGATCACCACCTGGTGGTGAGTTGGATCAGATGGCAAGGGAACATGCCGCGTAGACCTGGCAGACCCAAACGCATAGTGAGGGTCTGCTGGGAACGCCTGGCAGAAGAACCTGTCAAGACGGTCTTCAACTCCCACCTCCGGCAGAGCTTTGACCACGTCCCGAGAGCAGTGGGGGACATTGAGTCCGAGTGGGCCTTGTTCCACTCTGCGATTGTCGAGGCGGCTGTTGCTAGCTGTGGTCGTAAGGTGGCCGGTGCCAGTCGTGGTGGCAACCCCCGTACCCGCTGGTGGACACCAGAGGTTCGGGGAGCCGTCAGGCTGAAGAAGGAGGCCTACAGGGCGTGGCTGGTCTGTGGGTCTCCGGAGGCAGCAGACAGGTACCGGATAGCCAAGCGGGGTGCAGCAGTGGCAGTTGCCGAGGCAAAATCTCGGGCGTGGGAGGAGTTTGGTGAGGCCATGGAGAAAGACTATCGATCGGCTCCAAAGAGGTTCTGGCAAACTGTCCGGCGCCTCAGGAGAGGAAGGCAGCAACTCGCTCACACTGTTTACAGTGGGGATGGGGAGCTGCTGACGTCAACTGAGGCTATAGTCGGACGGTGGAAGGAATACTTTGAGGAGCTCCTCAATCCCACCAATGCGCATTCCGAGGAGGAACCAGAGCTGGGAGGCCTGGGGATGGACTGTCCGATCTCGGGGGCAGAAGTTGCTGAGGTAGTCAAACAACTACACAGCGGCGGAGCCCCGGGGGCGGATGAGGTTCGTCCTGGGTATCTTAAGGCTATGGATGTTGTAGGGCTGTCATGGTTGACACGTCTCTACAACATTGCGTGGTCATCGGGGGCAGTTCCTAGGGAGTGGCAGACCGGGGTGGTGGTCCCCATCTTTAAGAAGGGTGACCTGAGGGTGTGTTCCAACTATAGGGGGATCACACTCCTCAGCCTCCCTGGAAAGGTCTACTCCAAGGTACTGGAGAGGAGGGTCCGATCGATAGTTGAATCTCAGATAGAGGAGGAGCAATGTGGTTTTCGTCCTGGCCGTGGAACTGTGGACCAGCTCTATACCCTTGCAAGGGTGATGGAGGGGGCATGGGAGTTTGCCCAACCAATCCACATGTGCTTTGTGGATTTGGAGAAGGCTTATGACCGTGTCCCCAGGGGCACCCTGTGGGGGACGCTCCAGGAGTATGGGGTGGGTGGCTTTCTGTTAAGGGCCATTCAGTCCCTTTACCAGAGGAGCGTGAGTTTGGTCCGCATAGCCGGTAGTAAGTCGGACCTGTTCCCAGTGAGGGTTGGACTCCGCCAGGGCTGCCCTTTGTCACCGGTTCTGTTCATCACTTTTATGGACAGAATTTCTAGACGCAGCCGTGGTGTGGAGTGTGTCGAGTTTGGTGGCAGGAGAATCTCGTCTCTGCTTTTTGCGGATGATGTGGTCCTCCTAGCTTCATCCAGCTCTGACCTTCAGCTCTTGCTGGGTAGGTTCGCGGCCGAATGTGAAGCGGCTGGGATGAGGATCAGCACCTCCAAATCTGAGACCATGGTTCTCGACCGGAAAAGGGTGGCTTGCCACCTCCGGGTCGGGGGAGAGGTCCTACCTCAAGTGGAGGATTTTAAGTATCTCGGGGTCTTGTTCACGAGTGAGGGTAGGAGGGATCGGGAGATCGACAGGCGGATTGGTTCGGCGTCTGCAGTGATGCGGACGCTGACCCGATCTGTCGTGGGGAAGAGGGAGCTGAGCCAGAAAGCCAGGCTCTCGATTTACCGGTCAATCTACGTCCCAATCCTCACCTATGGTCATGAGCTTTGGGTAATGACCGAAAGAACGAGATTGCGGATACAAGCGGCCGAAATGAGTTTCCTCCGTAGGGTGGCCGGGCTCAGCCTTAGAGATAGGGTGAGGAGCTCGGACATTCGGGAGGGACTCGGAGTAGAACCGCTGCTCCTCCGGATCGAAAGGAGCCAGTTGAGGTGGTTTGGGCATCTGGTCAGGATGCCTCCTGGACGCCTCCCTGGGGAGGTGTTTCGGGCATGTCCTGCCGGCAGAAGGCCCCCGGGTCGACCCAGGACACGTTGGAGAAGTTACATCTCCAATCTGGTCCGGGAACGCCTTGGGGTCCTGCCGGAGGAGCTGGTGGACAAGGCCGGGGAGAGGACGGCCTGGAGCTCCCTAGTTGGGATGCTGCCCCCGCGACCCGGACCCGGATAAGCGGAGGAAGACGACGACGACGACGACGACTTTATGCCAGAGATAGTTCTTGTAATTATTAGTAATGGATATATTTTTGAAAACATTCAGAACTCATTTCATCAAAATTTTGTTGAATTGCAATATGTTTCTTTTAAATAGACTTGTTCAATCCTGAAAGGCTCTTTGTGTTTTTGCTTTTCACTTCCATCCAGATGAAACTTAAATTAGAATATGGTGCAAAAGTCCATTTATGTCAGTAATTCAGCTTAGACAAAGAGACCATCTAAAGCAGGGGTGCCCAACAGGACCGGTATCCAGAAGGCTTTGTGGTTTTTCTGCTCCAACACACTAGATTCAGTGGTTGAATCACCTGTGCAGCAGCTCATCAAGCCCTGCAGAAGCCTGCTAATCACCTGCTGATTGATATTGGGTTTTTTGAAGCAGAGTTAAAACTAAAAGGTGCTAGAAAGAGGCCTTCCAGGACCAGGATTGGGGACCCCTGATCTAAAGGCTCAGGAACCCTTTGGAGTTGTTTTGGATTCCTTAGCTGATTAAAGTCTAGAACATTGCACCTTTTCACAATATTCCAATTGTCTGAGATTTTGAATGTTATAATCATCACAATTATAAAAAATAAAACCCTGAAATATCTGGTTTTGCTTGTAATGAGTCTAGATTTTTTGAGTTTCCTCCGCATAAATGCTGACGAATAACAGATTGTAAATGTACAGTTTTAGTCATGATGAGTGTGGAAGATTACCTGCAGAACAGAGCGACGTTTTGAGGAATCAATCGTTTTTAATGGCGTCGGATGCACAATGGAAACAGCCCTGAGAGTTTGCAGCTTCGGTTAAGAAGCTCTTTTTGCAGGCAAGTGTTTATCCGGTTGTTCTCTGTTCAGACCATAGACTGTACATACATACATGTTCAGACGTTCCTCTTGCTGCTTGCTTCATGTCAATATGCGCCAGAGATGAAACAGATAAAACCCATCTCCTGGAAGCGTTTCACTCATACATATAAATGTTGTTCAATTGAAGGTCTGAGGTTTTCTTTAAAATGGCAAACACAGATAGAAGAAACTAATTCAGATATAACATTTCTTTATTTCTACTGTGTTATGTCAGAGATCAAAAGACAAATAATTTGTATGTGAAATCAATAAAAGAAAAATTCATATTGAGATTTTTTTTAATCAGTTCTGTAAAGTTTTTAAAAATCCTTTGTAAATTTGCACGCGTTACTGACTGAGTTATTTTTAGAAAATAACATTTAATACACAAAACAAAAGGCACAAAGTGAATTCAGGTTTAAAACAAGAGAAAAAAATCCATGTGATCTCATCTCTTCACATCTGACAGTGTGAGCACACGAGTGCTATGTTGCCTTTTACTCCAGCAACAAGTAAGATTGCTTCTAAAAATGTGCTCAATATAGAGTCAAGGGCAGAATCTATTTAAAGGAGGAGAGGATTCTTCCTTTAACTCTGATGTTCAGACGTTGAAAAGGCTAAAAGCCTTTGGGTAGACAGACACCGGGTATCTGACGATGACGACAGGTTTAAACATAGAAGTGAACCCTCAGGAGGTCGCCTGGTCAGGCCCCATGTGTTCAACAGGCAGGTCAATATGATAATAAAGACTCGTTGTTTCATATCTTTGGAATTTCAATCTGAATTTACTTTTCTTCAGTGGTCAGCAGAGACAGTTGTCTTTTATTCTCCATTTGTGTTCTCCGTCTTTGTTAAGGTGCTGGCTCATAATGGAAATGGATGTTCTCCCCATTCCCTGAGAACAAATCCCATGACTCAGAGATGAATATGTTGACCATATGTGATTGATAAATCACTGCCAATAGCATTAATATCATTTAGGCGTTCATCTCTGGCTCTGGCTTTTCAAGGACAGCTATTACAGTATGTTTGGAACTGACCTGGCTGTGAACTGTCAGCATTAAGCGTGGATTAATTATCCTGCCCTCCCTTTTCTACTCTACATGCTCCCTCTCTCTCCTCCTAACTTAAATGTCCCTCCTTTTTTCCAGCCTCCATGTTGAGTTCTTGGTTATTAAATTCAGAAGAACACTTGAACCCACTTCTCTTTTATAACCATGACATTTTGAGTTTGTCGGTGACCATCATCATCATCATCACAATCAACATTATTATCGTCATAATCATCATCACCATCACCATCATTCTTTTGCTAAGATTAGAAGCGTCCTTTCCAGGAGTGATGCTGAACAACTAGTTCATGCATTTATTACATCAAGACTGGATTACTGTAATTCATTACTCTCAGGAAGTCCACAGAATGTAGTTAAAAGTCTTCAGCTTGTCCAAAATGCTGCAGCTAGAGTTCTGATGAGAATTAAAAAGAGAGATCATATATCTCCTGTCTTAGCTTCCCTACATTAGCTTCCTGTTAAATTCAGAAAATAATTAAAGACCCTTCTTCTCACATATAAAGCTCTTAATAATCAAGCTCCATCATACATCAGTGATCTGATTGTTCCATACCTTCCTAACCGAGCACTTCGCTCTCAGACTGCAGGTTTACTGGTGGTTCCCAGAATACCTAAAAATAGGATGGGATGCAGATCTTTTAGTTATCAGGCTCCTGTCCTGTGGAACCAGCTCCTAGCTTTAGTCCGTGAGGCAGACACCTTGTCTACTTTTAAGACTAGGATTAAAACAGTTTTATTTGATAGGGTCTATGGTTAAAATCTGATGTTAACCCAGATCTAGGCAAGTGGGAGAGTAGAGGGAGGTGGAGTGTACAGTCGGTAAAGACGACTCTCCCTTGCCCTGCCTCCAACATGCCTCCATCTAAAAAGGCTAGGTTATCCAGAGTTATCTCTGTAGTTATGCTGCTATAGGCTTAGACTGCTGGAGGACATACTGACCACTTTCCACACTCTACTACTTTCTTCTACAATTTGCTTTTTAAGTGCATTATTTCCTGCTATTTCAGCTGTTAACTTTATTTCCTCTCAGTGTTTTTTTCCCCAGAATAAGCTACAATGGTGTTCTGCTGAGCTGTGGTGGTGTCAGGTTCGTTGGCAGATCTGAAGCGTGACTGAGAGTTCTGTTGCCCAGACGCGGAGAGATGGAGATAACCGGCGTGGTTATTTCCTGTAGCTGTAGCTTGAGGGTTTAGAGGACTGGTAAGCCTGGAGACTCGATGCAAAGTCTGGTGAGAACGATGACTGAGCAATGAATGAAACGCCGGCACTTCCTTAAGTAGTGTCGGCGTGATGACGTCAGTCGCCACGTTAGTGGCAGGAATGAATGGAATGCAGTCAGCTGGAGGAGTTCGTGACAGGACCCCCCCCCTCTAGGGACGGCACCCGAAGTCCCAGGATGGCGGGCCCAGAAGTCTGTTAGCAGGGCAGGATCGACAAACCAGCTCGTGGGCTCCCAAGAGCGTTCCTCAGGCCCGTACCCCTCCCAGTCCACGAGGTACTACCAACCTCGTCCCCGGCGGCGGGCGTCCAGTATCCTGCGGACCGTGTAGGTGCGATCCGCCTCTACACCGCGGGGCGGAGGCACCCGGACCCGTGGAGGGTGGAGAGGAGAGGAGATCACCGGCTTAAGCTGGGAGACGTGAAAGACCGGGTGGATCCGGAGAGTAGCCGGGAGGCGTAGACGGCAGGTGACTGGATTGATGACCTTGAGGACAGGGAACGGACCCAGGAAGCGAGGAGTGAGCTTCCGGGAGCCAGCCGGCATCCTCAGGTTAGCGGAGGAGAGCCACACCTGGTCGCCAGACCGGAAGACGGGGCCAGGCCTGTGGCGGCGGCGATGCTGACGGGCATACTCCGTGTTGGCCCGGGTGATGGCCGCACGGGCCCGGATCCAGGTGAGCCGACAGCGGCGGACCAGCGTCTCGGCAGCAGGGACCTCCACCTCGGGCACCTGATGATCAAACAGAGGAGGCTGATAACCGTAACAGGTCTCGAAGGGAGACAAACTCGTGGCAGAGGAGGTCTGGAGGTTGTGTGACAGCTCCGCCCACAGGAGGAAGCGGGGCCAGGTGGTCGGCTGGGACGAAGCGAAGCAGTGCAGGTAGCGTCCAAGCTGCTGGTTAGCTCTCTCTGTCTGACCGTTTGTCTGCGGGTGGTATCCAGAGGACAGACTGGTGGAAGCACCGACCAGGCGACAGAACGCCTTCCAGAAGCGTGAGATGAACTGGGGTCCTCGGTCGGAAACCACGTCCTGAGGGAAACCATGGAGCCGCACCACCTGTTCCAGGAGCAGTTTGGCCGTTCTCTTGGCAGTGGGGAGGCCGGCCAGGGCCACTAAGTGCACGGCCTTGGAGAAACGGTCCGTGATAGTCATTATAGTGTCCAGGTGGTCGACCGCCGGCAGTCCCGTGACAAAGTCCAGCCCGATGTGTGACCACGGCCGTTTGGGCACAGGGAGAGGCTGCAACTCTCCAGCGCCGGGTCGGTTGGAGGACTTGGAGCGAGCACACACATCACATGCAGCTGTAAACTCGCGGACGTCCTTCCTCATGGACGGCCACCAGAGAGCCCGACGGAGGAACTGGAGGGTACGGGCTTGTCCTTGATGTCCCGCGAGCCGCGAACAATGCCCCCACGTGAGCGCCTCTTGCCGGCAGGAGGCGGGAACTTAGAGACGGTTCGGTGGGGTCTCCGGCGGCGCTGGATCGCCAGGAAGGGCCGCCTGTATGGACTGCTCCAACGGCCATTGGAGGGAGGCCAGGAAGCGTTGAGTCGGCAGAATGGTCCGAGGCTCTGGGGGGGGCGGCATCTGGTGCGAAACGCCGAGAGAGAGCGTCCGCCTTGAGGTTCTTGGAGCCGGGCCGGTAGGCGATATGGAAGTGGTACGGCTCGAAAAAGAGGGCCCACCGAGCCTGACGTGGGTTGAGCTGGCGGGCAGTCTGTAGATGAATGAGATTCTGGTGGTCGGTCCAGATCAGAAAGGGATCGGTTGTCCCCAGGAGCCACTGCCTCCATTCCTCCAGCACCCATTTTATTGCCAGCAGCTCTCTGTCGCCGACCCCGTAGTTCTGCTGTGTGGGGGAAAACTTCCGGGAGAAGTAGGCACATGGGTGGAGCTTAGAGTCTGGACCCCGTTGCGAGAGAACGGCCCCCGCTCCCACATCTGAGGCGTCCACCTCCACGACGAAGGGCCGGGTCTGGTCCGGGTGGAGGAGGATGGGTTCCTTAGTGAAACGTCCGACCAGCTCATGGAAAGCACGGACAGCCTCTGGAGTAAGGCGAAAAGGGCGAGGCTGATTGGTGGTTTTGGTGAGTTAGGTCAGTGGTGCTGCGAGGGAGCTGAAGTTGCGTATAAACCTCCGGTAAAAGTTCGAGAAACCCAGGAAGCTTTGCAGCTGCTTCAGGGTCGTGGGTAGAGGCCACTGAGCTACGGCCTGAACCTTCTGGGGGTCCATCTTCAGGCCCTGGGAGGAGATGGTAAAACCCAGGAAGGAGGTGGACTCCTGGTGAAACGCACACTTCTCCAGTTTGCAGTAAAGTCCATGGTCCAGGAGGCGGGACAGAACCGCTCGAACATGACGGATGTGCTCTTCGGCCGTGCGGGAGTAGATGAGGATGTCATCTAGATAGACAAAGACCCAGCGGCCCAACATGTCTCTCAGCACATCTGTAATGAACCGCTGGAAGACGGCGGGGCTGTTGCAGAGTCCAAAAGGCATCACCAAATATTCATAGTGGCCAGTGGGCGTGATAAAAGCGGTCTTCCACTCCTCACCTTCCTTAATACGGATGAGGTTATAGGCGCTGCGCAGATCCAGTTTAGTGAACACTGCGGCTTGTGTGATGGCGTCCAGAGCGGTGCCCATGAGAGGGAGAGGGTGACGGTCCCTGATCGTTATTTTATTTAACCCTCGATAGTCTATGCAGGGCCGGAGATCCCCCTCCTTCTTCTTAACAAAGAAAAACCCCGCGGCCCCGGGGGATGTTGAGGGTCGGATGAATCCCTTCTGCAGGGCATCAGTTATATAATTGTCCATAGCCCGGGTTTCCGCCGGAGAGAGGGAGAACAGGCGACCCCGAGGGGGGGTGGTGCTTGGCTGGAGCCTGATCTCCAGGTCGTAGGGTCGGTGAGGAGGTAACCTGGTAGTGGGTTCTTTAGCGAAGACCTGAGCGAGGTCGTGGTATTGAGGAGGGATGAGCGTCAGGTCTACGTCTGTGGGAGTGGCTGCTCTGGTCCGAGGTGCAGGGGAGTCCCGGTGGTTATGGCAACCCGTGCCCCAGGCCAGGACTTTAGTGGTGGACCAGGAGATGTGAGGCTCATGGCGGCAGAACCAGGAATGACCCAGGATGAGTGGTGTAGCCGGAGCCTGGATGACCAGGAAGTGGAGGGTCTCCAGGTGTTGGTCAATAGTCATGTGGAGACCCTGAGTTCGGTGGGTGAGAGGGTACGGCTTGATGGGCCGGCCGTCCACAGAGGTCACGGGAATGGGTCGGTCGAGGGCGGTGAGGGGTATCTTGAGCCGAGTAACCAGTCCGTGATCGATAAAACACTCCGCAGCCCCAGTGTCTAAAAGTGCCTCCAGTCTGGTCGGGCCTTGGTCCAGGTGGAGGGAGACCGGGAGAGTGGTTCGGTGTGGAGCCGGAAAGGTGGAGACTTCGGGCGGGACAGCTCCTACTCCGACCCGGAGGGACCTTTTCCCGGTCGTTTTGGGCACGTGCCACGGTGGTGACCCAAATCCCCACAGTAAGCGCATCTTCCCTCCTGGTAGCGCCGTGCCCGTTCCTCAGGGGGAAGATGTCCCAGCTGCATCGGCTCCTCCGTCAGTTGGTGAGCCGGCCGGCGGGGTGACGTCCTGGTGTGTACGGGGGCTGACATGGTGCTCAGCCGGTTCAGGATGCAGCGGTCCAGTTGGAGAGCCAGATCCACTGCCAGGTCCAGGGAGGTTGGGACCTCGTGCCCGATCATGCCCTCCCGGATTCTGGTGACAGTCCCTCCAGGTAAACGGCCTTTAGGGCAGCGTCATCCCACCTCAACCGAGCTGCTGTCGTCCGGAAGCGAGAGGTGTACTGAGCCGCCGTTTGGGAGCCCTGGCGAAGCTGAAGCAGCCGCGTCTCGTCCAAGACCTCGCTGCTGGGGTGCACAAAAGTCTTTTTCATCTCCTTTACAAAAGTCTCATAGTCATTGCAGGCAGGAGATTTCTGATTGTAAAGAGCCGCCGCCCATTCACCGGCTCGACCTGTCAGCAGTGAGGTCAGCAGGGCGACACGAGAGCAGGATATGGGGTAACGTGCCGGTTGGCACTCGAAAGTCATGGCCAGGGTCGCCAACATGCCCTCCGGGGATCCCCTGGTTCCGTCCCACTTCTCTGGAAGGCTGAGGCGTGGTTCCATCCTGTCAGGAACAGCTGCGGTCTGACGTTGCAGAGCGGTGGTCAGCTGGAGAACTAGCTCGGTGAGTGACTCGATCTTAGTTGCTTGGCGATCAGCTATGGCACGGAGCTGGTTCATTTCTGCCGTATGCTGATCCAAGGTTGCGCGCTGTTGAGCCACTTCGGCACGCAGACGCGCGAACTCCGCTGGGTCAACTTTGGGCTCAGTCATCCTGTCAGGTTCGTTGGCAGATCTGAAGCGTGACTGAGAGTTCTGTTGCCCAGACGCAGAGAGACGGAGATAACCGGCGTGGTTATTTCCTGTAGGTGTAGCTTGAGGGTTTAGAGGGCTGGTAAGCCTGGAGACTCGATGCAAAGTCTGGTGAGAACGATGACTGAGCAATGAATGAAACGCCGGCACTTCCTTAAGTAGTGTCGGCGTGATGACGTCAGTCGCCACGTTAGTGGCAGGAATGAATGGAATGCAGTCAGCTGGAGGAGTTCGTGACAGGTGGCCTCATGGAGGGGGCCATCAGCTAGCACACTGCTGCTAACCACTTAAACATCCTTTCTCTCCTGATAATAACATTTTACTTTTTACTAGTTTACTTGTTGAATTAAATATAGATTCTCTAGGATAAATACAATAAAGTTTATCTCTTACTAAATAGAATATTTACTAAGAAATCACAATGTAACCATAAACCAGTGGGTTTGGGAACTGCGACAGGCACCGACAAACACGGAACATGGCCCACTCGAACTCAATGTCCCCCACTCCTGCCAAAAGTTAATTAGTTGTTGATAAAAGTGTTATTTATTTTGGTGCTAACAGTTAGCTTCTACTAGTCGACACATTCTCTGCTGCGATGCTAAACCAACAACAGCCTTCCCCGTCATGAGTCAAGATGGGTGAGTCAGTGGATGTTAAGTGACAGTGTGATGTAGATCTATCAGAATTTTCTAATTCTAGAGTTTCATCGTCTATTTTCTATCAGAAGCTAATGCAGGAGATAGGTGTAGGAGACTATTTTTATGTTCAGCCTGCATGAAATACTCTGACAGATCCATTATAATCAGAAATGAGATTTTAAAAAGGTATATTTAGTGTTCCGCACCTTTAAACTAAATGTTCAAAAACATGTTTACAAAACCAGAAATTGCTGAGCTGTACCGTTTTTTTTTTTTTTTGTTTGTTTTTTTTTGGTAAAATGACAGAAAATCACCCTAAACCAACCAAATATTGTCAGATCCTTTCTCTGGAGGTGCATTTATGTCAAAGCTGAAAATTCAGAATCTGTTTATTAGAGGATGCTTGAGGAAATTCACAGAATAAGTCACTGAGATTAGCGGCTAAGCCCAGTTAGGAACTGAGAAAAAAAGTAATCTCATCCCTTCAGGCTTCGTTCAATTTTTTTTCTTCTCTAAATCTGACAGATATCCAGGACTACGTCTTCACTCAGCCACGCACGCCTGCCCTCCCCCTTCCCTGCTGAGAGGTCAGCTCACTTCCTGTCTGTAGGAAAGTTTCACCAGAGCCACATCTTTAGCGGTTCAGAGCTAACAGCAGGTAGAGTTGCTGTTGCCTCTGTTTGAAGTGCTCCATTTCATCCCCAGACTTTGAAGCGCCTTTTACAATAGAGAAATATTTGAAGAATGTTGCCTGAAAGCGAGACAAATTTTCTCAAGTGCTCCCAAAAAGAATTATGCCATATCTTTAATATTGTTTGTTGCACGTATAAATCAGTTTACTCTGGGTTGTGAACAAGGAAATTACTCACATCTCTGTGTAACATATGTATTTACTGGAGTCTGCACTTCAAAATATTCAAACATTTTCTTGATTTAAAAATGCTCTGGGGAGAAACGGACCTTTCAAAGTCTTCCATTAACACCCAGTCAAACACGACACATCAGGACTCAACACACATCACACACCATCAGGAAAGCATGAAAAGTTAATTAATGCTACTTTATAGCTTCTGAATTTGATGAACTTTATTAGATATTCACCCGTTGGCTCTGTGCTCCTTCTCAGGCTGTTTGAACTGGACCTAGAGGGCACCAAATTCTGGAGAAGATATTATAAAATTATGCTTTTTAATTAAAAATCCCAATTGTAGAACTGGAAAGTCATCAAGCTGATGGGAGGGAGGAAAAACAAAAGTTACATGCATGCATGAGACTCCTGAGAAGTCACTCCTACGTGTCAGGAAGTGCAGATAAAACCTGCACAGATGCAGTGGGAACGCTGCACTCCAGCGTGAGCGTTTACTGTATGAGTTGCCTCTCTGCAACTTGCACAGTGAGCATTTCGTTCATGAGTCACCACCGTCTTCAGCCCCAGGCTCAGCATCCAGCCCACTGTAGGAGGGGATTCATGTTTTATTTTAGTCCCTCTAATATGCCATGAAGACATCATTATCCTGAACATGTTGTATTCCAGAGCTTTCTATTGTTTCAAACGCCACCGAAGACGTGGATGACATAAACACTTTCACCCTCATCATCGCCATGGAGATCATCAGATGTGCAATTTAACGTGCATCATTAGATATGGCTTTTGTTATCGCCTTCCTAAGCAGTCTGTGGCTGGATGCACCAACCTTGGTGAGCAAAAGATATCTTTTATGTCATGCACAAACGCACACACACACACACACACACACACACACACACACACACACACACACGCCACACACACACGTTCTGCAAGGAACTTTGCTTTTTTATCTTTATTTATTTATTTCCCCCCCCCCCCACCCCCCCAATGTCCTGTGTGGCTGTGAAGCAAGCAGAATTAATGTCTGAATGCTGGTGACAGGCCTTACAGATTTACTCTCAGGTGGAGCATCAAAGCTTCTGCTTTTAATGTCACGCCTGATACTTAAAACTTTATTGTTATTGTTTTTTGAATGCTTGTAATTCCGACCAGACACGGAGACAGAGGTGAAAGAGTGAAAGAGAGAGGAAGAGACAAATGGTGTGTGTGTGTGTGTGTGTGTGTGTGAGGGGGGGGGGGGGGGGGGGGCACAAAAACAATCAATGATGAACAAGAGTCATCTTCTAGACCTGCAGAGGGAGAGATAAAAAGAAATGGGACACACAACAGTACAACAGGGGCAAGCTATCACTACGTCAACCTGATAAAGGAAATATAAAATAAACATTGATTTAATGAACAATCACACGATAGTAAATCACAGTGCATTAAGTGCCAACCACAGCCGACATGTGCTGAACGTGCCCAAGTCCATACTTATGAGAGCACCATGTGAGCACCTGTGTGTGTACCAGCGCTTGTATATGTAAGGTTTCTCTATAGGAACGTCCAGTAGAGACGGTGAGGGACCACAGATCTGCCCCCCAAAGATGCGTAGGAGATGGAAGGAGCTCCAAGTCTCAGAGATTCAGGAGCTGTTCCAGATCGCAGGGACCCCAGGGAGACTGCGACCAGAAAAGCCCCTGCCCCCCTCGAGAGGCGCAGAGGATTGCCCCAAGGGGCCACAGCCAGCAGAATTCTGGGGGATATCAGCGGCAAGCCCACAGGCCCGCCCGCAGCCTCCCACCCCCAAGCAGGCCGAGCCCGGAATCCAGCGACCCAGAACCCAGGGGCAACCAGCCCTGCCGGGGGGGGGGGGGGGGGGGCAAAGATGTATAGCAGCAAAAGAAGTCCCAGGAGAGGGGAGGAGTCAAAGGCCCCACCTGACATATACAGTCATACACAAACACAGCCACACACTCCCTCCCTCATGCTCACACATACACATACAACCTAAGACTCACAAAAATGCGCACCAGACACCCACTCATACTTCCCCTACACACCCTATTCACTCTGGTCCCGGTACTGCTGCACAAAGGGTACAACCATCACCGGTTCCCAGAGTTCGACCCTTTCTGCTGGGGTGCGGATGAACAGGCTCCCCCGCCCAATGCCGAGCAAAGTGACCCACCACCCAGACCCCAGCCAGACGGCCAGATCCCCCACCTAGCCTCCAGCCCCGGGAAGCCAAGCAACAACAGACGTGTGCTAAGACCCCTAGTCACCCTCCGCCTGCTCCAATATAGTGTTGTGTGTTGATGGGGTGTATTCGTGGCTGTGATGAGCGGGCAGTGCAGGCATCGTCTGGCCTACGCCAGCAGATGCCACCACACCACCCCTCTTCCCCCCACAGCCCTCAGTGTCTAAGTGCAGTTTAAAATTGGAAGTGGGCACCGGCACCTGGGATGAGGCTGAAAGATCCCCCTGCCAAATGCCGTTGTATGTGCTTACTCCCAAGGCCCTAAGTGTGTGTTTGCGTGGAATGTCGTTGGTGGAAATGTTTAATGTGCAAATAAAATTGGGGGGCAGGCTGCCACAGGAATACGGAAATGGGGTCCATATCCGCACCCTCTGACTTGTCTACCCCCCAAAGTCCTATGTGCATGTTTGTGTGATGATGTGAGGGAGCAGGAGGAGAAAAATGTGTGGGGATGGGGAGGAATGGCTGGTTGGCCTAAGCCCTCCAGGAAGCCAGCTCCCCCACTGGCCCCAATAGGCACCTCCGTTGCCAAAGTGCCACCCAGGCCGTGGATACCCCAGCCCATCTTGCCAAGGCCCAAAGCAGTGGGAACCAACGCAGCCCCACCCCAGCAGAATATCTACTCCCATCCCTGCATTTGCACAGCTTCCAGAATATATAAGACATAGGACACCCAGATATGGTTGGGTCCTCCCCCTCCTGGACATCCCCCTCCCCCATGATGGACAGCAGAGGAGCCAGGGTCTACCCGAGGCCCTTGAGCCTGGGTCAGGCACTGCCATATGTTCACGCCTTCTTCCCGGCAGCATATGTCAGGACCCGACCAACCAAGGCCCTGCCCAAATCCCCACATGGGTTTGGCCAACCCCACACCCCGAGCCCCCAGGTCTACTCAGGGGCATTGCAGCCGCCAGGCAGCAACCCATGACCACCGCAAGGAACTTGGCTGATTGAGGGCACAGGGCACACGGAGCTCTGTGCACAACTGTTGCCTGTGAATACTAAAGATGTCTCACAAGAGACTCTTTTGTCAGCTTCAGCTCACATGTAGGAAAATTATAAATATCTCACAGTGTGTGAGCTCCTTTCTTCATTCCTGCCATGCCATAACCACATTTTAGTTTTTTATTGTGTTTAATCACTGTGCCGTATTCCTCACCAATTCATAGAGCTAAATAAGAACATTTGTTGCTATGTGGGTTGTTGTGATGCTACTCACTGACTGGTTTTTAATTGGCTGATTTAATCTGATTGACTTCAGGTTTGACCATGGTTTTTCATAAACGTGTGCTTTGTGAAACAAAGTCAATAATGTTTTTTAATCTTTGTATTTTTGTGAGAATCGTTTTCTAAATCTACCTGCTTGGAATTCTGCAGCAGATCCACTCAGTTTGACTCAGTTGGAGTCTCCAATCGGAACCTGTGGAGCTCTCCTAGGTGGTTCTCGAGGATCATTTTCCTGGAGGTTTCAGGCTTCCCCAACAATCTGGTTTTAGAGCAGATGACGGGTGTCAAACCTTCACATCAACACCTGTATCTTTTTCACACAACCCATGTGACCAGTTTCAAAGACCGAGTTCACAGAGAAACCCTTTTTTGTAATTTTTAAAAATTATTGTGAGTTTCACATGCAGGCTGAATGAGAAAATAGTCTTCTGCCCCTATTTCCCGAATTAGCTTCTGATAGAAAATAGATAGAAAAATGCTCAGATTGGAAAATTGACACAGATCTGTGTCACCCTGAAAATTAGCTTTCATGCGCTCACCATTTTAGCTTGCAGCTTGGAAGACTGTTGTTGGTTTAGCATCCAGGAGAGAGCAGATCATGTCTTGGCTAGTTAAAGCTAATGTTTGCATTAGCAACTACACAACATGGCAGAACTCCATATTTGTGGGGATAAAGCATCAACGTTGCAAAGCAAATAGAGTCAGTGGGAGAGTTGCGTTGCTGTTGGCCAATCAGAGGTGAGTTGTCCAAATATCAATAAATAAGACTACAAATCCTGTTGTCTTCTGCTATGGCTAAACTCTACTTCCTGAAACAGGAGTGCCAGAGCTTTTTCTCCACAGAGAATGACTCACAGAATATTAGTTGACACTAGAGACCACTGGGAGTGTATTTAAAAAAACGAGAGGACACGGTAACACTTAATAATTTTTTTAACTGTAAGCTAGAGCTTTAACATTTACCTCAGTGATTGCTGAGTTAGAAACTTGACCAGTTTCATATTTAACACCTCTCTGCTGACCAGATACTGCACCTAACAGTTTTGTGGAGCAAGTAGGTGCCCTGTAGAGGGCACTCTTTACATGCTTTTTGGCAATTTGCAGATTTTCAATAAGAAGCACAAGAAGAAGAAAAAGAAGAAGTTTACTTTTTGTGTTGGCACCATGGCGGAGCCTGGAAGTAAAAGTAAGAGAATAATGTCTTTCTAGGTGAACTAAAATCAGAGTGAACATCATCGCTGCCTACACTAGTTTGAGGAAGTAAAAAGAGGCTACAAAATCACAGACTGATGGTGACCTGGCTTTGTTGCTACTGGACTTGTAAATAATATTTCTTGTCCAACAATGTGCATCTTTTTACTATGTGGTTTATTTTAGTAGGCTATTAGTTGACTCATGTTAGCACATTGTTGGCGATAGCTAGCTACAGCAGGCTGTGGCAGGGTTGTTTACGACATTTGTATTTCCACTTTCAACCAGCAGGGCGGAGGAGCAGGAAACAGCTCACTGTTATTTAAAAGCTGTCTGATGGATGTGCAGTGATAAAAAATAGATTAACATCTTAGTTTCTCAGAAGTTTCCTATTTCTTCCATGTCTGTAATATGACAATTTTTTCAGAGACCTCTTGCAGACACACGTTGATGGACACATCAGGACAGCAAAAGGGAGAAGTCTCAACTCTCCCTCGTTTAAAATGGAGCAGCCACCCAGTGCATCAGTAACATGATTACCCCAGCTGTCAGTCTGGATAAGGCCAAGCTTTGGGTTCCTCTCGTCCTCTGATCCTCACTTCATGATAAAACCAGTCCTCCTGGAGATGGGGAAACAACCTCGGAAGAAGACGGACACGGCAAACAGGAAAAGCTTAAAAAGTCTGCAGGTAAGTGAGCACTGTCATGGCAAAATGTGCTTCTTTTTGTTCTGCTAGCAGTAAATGTATATTGTTTATGCTTCTTGGGTTATTATTAGTGCATTTGTGTGTTTCTATCCATTTAAACATTCTTAATTTATCCTAAAATCTCTTGGACACCTTTGTCTTGGCATTTGCATGGCTGCAGGATATTTTACCTGCCAGAGAAAGCTGAGAGGAGAAAGTAGAAGGCAACCAGCCACAAAGGGGAGGGCAACGGGATACAACTAGTGGGTGGACCTTAGTTATTGTTTCTGTGTACAAGTATCTCCTTTAAATGCTGTTTTTCTCTCAAAACAGCAGAAGTTTGAGTGGTTTGGGGAGAAATATTTTCAGATTCAACCGTTCTTTTGTGTCTTTCAGTATCACTAGAAGTTTAAGAGCTCGTGAAACATTTTGGACCTCTATTGGGATTGTAAGGAGACTGACAGCCTTCACGCCTCAAGCTGCACTTTTCCGCTCCAGAACTATGGCAGAGAGCATGCCGGATACCGGCTCCTCCAACGTGATCCACAATCCAAAAGATGACATGCAGGACCAGAGCAACGTTTCAGCGGCGTCTGCAGCAGTCAAAGTGAGACCCACAGACCTGGGCCTGACTCGAAGCTTATCAAAGTCAGACTCCGACTTATTGGCACCGCCGAGCGGGGAGGAGGATGGAGGCCTGACAAACCACAGCGGATCTGTGTCTAACTGCAGGTCCGGGCAGCCGTCCATGCAGCGCATGCCCTCCTTTACATCTGAGTGGGCTGAGGTAATGCGCAAGCTCCAGGGAATGCAAACAAGAGTGTAGATGACAAAAGGAGTGGCACTGTGGAGTGTGCTATTGTCCTGAAGTGAAAGTGTGTTAGTGAGTGTGAATATGAGAGAGAGAGAGAGAGAGAGAGAGAGAGAAGAGAGAGAGAGAGAGAGAGAGAGAGAGAGAGAGAGAGAGAGAGAGAGAGAGAGAGAGAGAGAGAGAGAGAGAAACAACACAAGTGAGGCAGAATTAGAGAGGGAAAAGAGATGGATGAGAGCAGCACATTTCAGGATGGAGGAAGGAAGGAAGGGATGGATGGAGGGGTGGGGGTGGCAGTGTGATCAGGAGTCCAGCAGAAACAGTGATAGAGTAACTTTACCCAGGCTGTCGGCAGAAAATGCCTGCGGGCGAAAGCTTGAATGCATGAATGGCTTGATCACTCGCACCGACCTCCCTGTAGCAGCCCTGGCATCCAAGACTAATTGGGCTTGTGCTGTCATCCTACATCCATTCAGTACATGTCTCAGGGGCCGACCCATGCTTCCACTGTCTCCTCCTGCTCTCTTCTGGCTCCTTTGCTCCGTCTTATGCCATCTCCTTTTCAGCCCAATGTGAGCAATCCCTTACCGACCTCCTCCTGGCCCCCCACATATCTCCAAAACCCTTAACTTGTGGTTTTCGAGCATTTTGGAGCATCTTTAAAAAAATGCTGCAAAGGCCCAGAAAATGATTCTACCTGGTCCAGTATATTTACATGCCACTAATTAAACACTAAAACAGAAAGAGTGCTGAATCTGCACCAAAAATAAGCCATTGCTTTTCTTCAATATAAAATCTGAAATTTTAAACAAATCTATTCTGTCTGCTAGCTTAGCCAAAATCTTGTCTTTTTCTAAAACCTGCTTCAGAATTAGCTAAACCTGACGTCTTTAAACGAGTCCAGCAGGAAGTGACCCCGAAAGGCTTAAAACTTGAACTTTCTCTCGGATCTGTGTTTAGTCCCACGGCCCGTCGCTGCTCCCTGCTCCACCCCTCTGATCTCTGACAGAACTTGTTTGTTCAGGCCGTTCTGGGTGGAGTGCCCTGTTCTCAAGAGCATCCTGTTTTGCAGCTGTTTGGCAGAGTCTGTTTTTCTTCCACATTTCAAGGGATTTGTTTGGGTTTGGGTTGCAGGCGATCGCCAGCGCAGGCTGCGAGACATGAGGACGTATTCAGGCACCAGACCCTTGATGAAAAAGTTTGTTGTTAGAGAAAAAAATATGAAAAAAAGAAAAAGAATAAGTAGAACATTTTATACTATGCACACACTTGCAGCTAATTTTATACTTCAAATAGTTAGCCAATCAGGCTAACAGCAACATACTGATGTTTTATCTCCACAAATAACAAGCCTGGAGGAGCTTCTGCCATGTGGTGGGGTTGCTAATGCTAACAGTTAGCTTCTACTCATTGAGACGTTCTCTGCTGTTTCCTGGACGCTAAATCAACAACAGTCTTCACCGTCGCGAGTCAAGATGGGTGAGCCTAGTTGACGTAGATCTGTCAGGCTGTTCAGATGCTAATGCAGGAGATAGGTGTAGGAGACTATTTACACGTTCAGCCTGGATAAGAGTTACCCATCATTTTCAAAAATAATAATTAAAAAAATAGTTTCTCGGTGAAGGACCTCTGAATGCATTCCCATTTTGATTGATTGATTGATTGATTGATTGATTGATTGATTCCTGTATTGAAGCCCATAGTTTCAGTCACTTGTTAGTTTTAATAAAAATGCTCCAGAAGCTGAATTGTGTCCTCTAGATCTGGTTCATGCCATTTCTTTTTCTTAATTCCACTCAAAAAAGCATTTTCTTGATTTTTTTTCCTTCAAATATACCCTCTCAAATCACCTCGCTATGAGAGAAAGAAGCTTGTGTCTTTGCTCCTCTAATGAAAACTGTGTCCTTCTGCGTGAGGAAGGATTTCTGACCTTTTCTTCTGAGCTCACTTCTCTTGTCTTTGCCCTTTTTTCCCCAGCAGCTTTTAACCATCAAGTTTCAAAACCAAAGCATAAAATCACAAATCGGGAATGTTTCAGGAGTTTGCTTGATATCTTAATCATTTCCAAGGCCGCTGTTTCTCGAAAAGCAGTTTGATTAAATTAGAGACATTAATGCATCACTTATAGAGTAGATCATCATCAGGTCTCACACACACACACACACACACACACTCCGCTGTCTGCACAGTCAGACACACGACTGAACACTGGCATTCAGAAAAGTTTAAGTGTAACCTTTAATTTCCACTGACATTTTCTGAGAAACGCTTATGTTTTACTCGCTCTGGCAGCTCATGTAACTATGCACATCTTGTGTTTCCTGATGAAGAGAAAGCATTCGTGTTAAAAGTTTGACTTAAATAAAACCTGGATGTAAGGAGACCACTTCTGACGCACAAACGGACTGTCTTTCAGTACGCGCAGGGCGTTGTGCTGTGGATGGATGCACAGCAGAATACTTTCTCTCATTCGGATCAGAGGTTGACTTTGATGTATATAAAACTTTAATTAAGGAAATACTCAGAGGTTTTCACAGCATTCCTCCTGGTTCCTGTAACAGCAGATGTCTGCTTGGTGAGTGCTGCGTGATGGTTCAGACTTATAACGGTTCATTATGAGGTCCATTAACGGATCTGTGCAAGCAGATTAACACACCAGTTCAAATTTTAAAGTAGCACACATAGCATGATAGTTCCTTTTGTAATTTTCACACATGTTGTATTGAAACATGAGTCTTTATTGACACTGGATCGAATCGTCCTGTTCTAGATGCTTTCTGAAGCTTTTGAAAGCTTTGCAATCCCCGTAGGGTAGCTTTAGAAAAAATCTCTGATATTTACATCTTTTTTTTAAAGAGCACATTAATAATAGTGTTTACTTTATTGCAACATATTAGTGAGTTATGCAGCAAAGGCCTATTTTTGATTATATTTGGTAAAGTCTGGGAGGGGGAAGATGACCGGGAGATACGATGGCCTGGTCCTCTCAGCTGTTCTGTCTCCATACATACGTCAGCCTATCACCACTGCTTTGGCAGGGAGTGATGTCACTGATCAGTGTCAAACAGCGTCCATATGGACATTAATAAAATTAAAATGTTTTATCCTATCAAAGTACAGCATAACCGAACAGTTGCTGAGCTTTTCTTCCACGGAAAACAACAAAAATGGCATTTATTCATACTAGAGCGCAAATTTAATGATAAAAAAATTGTGAATGAAAGCTTTAAGGCCTCAAACATTTTTGCATTTCGCAAACTGAAAGCTAACTCTTTCCGTTATCTGTGAGTGTATAGATGTTTACTATAATTTTATCACCAACATTTGGAACAACCTGGCTCCCACGCTCAGGCGTGCAGGTGTTAGCACTGTCTCTGTTTACATGAGATTTATCGTGCATATGCAAGTTTGTCTCTAAATACCACAGTTTTCTGTGGGTTAGGCTTCATCCGCTCCTGATCTTGAGCAAGGTTCAGCTGCTACGGAAAACAAGTGAGAGTGAGCATTACCTCAGCTCTGTCGTCATCATAACAACGCTATGTGGGCTGTCATCTGCCTGCATCTCAGCGTGCAACTCACTGGCCTGGTGAATTTTTCAAAAGAAACAAGCATGTTGACCCTCCTTTAACCTGACTGAGCTGAGTTTCTGACGGGGAGAAGCTGAATTGTCACTATCCACGTCACAATACAAGGCAGCAAAATAAGGTCGTCCTCTAAAAAACAGACAAAATTAGTAAGGTTAACTGTGGATTAAAAGACGGGTAATGATTAATAACCCAAGAAGAAATTTCATGGAAAAAAATTAGATTTCTCCCAACTTCTCGTGGCAAAGATTTAAAGCTGCTGTCCGTAGTTTTCTCCTTTCAGGAATTATGTGTGATTTTTCAGAAATCCGTAAAAGACGTTGTCTTATCCTGTACTGTGATATAATGTAGAAAATATGTCTTTTTTTTCTAAGCCCGTCCGCTGTCTCATAGACCGCCAGTCAGCACTATCCAATAGTGTTAGACTACCGCTTACGTACAGAACGTGCTCGAGCATTCAAGGACGCGCCTCAGTTGATGCAGGTTGGTGACCTTTCTCAAGGACAAGGAAGTCCTAAAGTCGTCATTTACATTTTTAAACGGGGCAGGCTTGGGAATGAGCTCGCGCACGGTGAGAGTAAACATCACGGCTCTGAAGTTGATCTTCACCCGTGTGTGTCACACGTCACGTGATCAGGAAGCAGACAATCCATGCATTAGGAGATTGTTTTGGGATGCCGCTATAAAAAAAAAGCAAGGTGCTAACCGGAAAGGCTTCTGCAGCTCACACTTTGGCAACGGATTGTCAAAGAACGGAAAAAGCTAGAAACACGCCAATTCTTTCTGATGCAAGAGGATAGTTTCCTCCTTCTTTTGGTCATTGTGGTGTTTACATGATCATACAGCACCATATTCTGTGACTCTTCACATAGCAGTAAAAATGCCAAGATTTAGCTTGCATTTTTTTTCTAGTATTTCGTGAGGCTCTGTGTTAACCCTTTCACCTACACTTGGTCAAGCACATTTTGGTATCATTATCTAATAAACCTGCACTATCATTATTGCCTTGCTTTAAATATTATTTTTTTACATTAGTATCATCTTACATCATGCCCTAATTTAATTTTAAAATATATAATTTATTATATACAGTCAGGTCCATAAATATTGGGACATCAACACAATGCTAACATTTTTGGCTCTATACACCACCACAATGGATGTCAAATGAAACGAACAAGACATGCTTTAACTGCAGACTGTCCGCTTTTATTTGATGGTAGTTACATCCAAATCAGGTGAACGGTGAAGAAATTACTACAGTTTGCATATGTGCCTCCCACTTGTTAAGGGACCAAAAGTAATGGGACAGTTGGCTTCTCAGCTGTTCCATGGCCAGGTGTGTGGTATTCCCTCGTTATCCCAATTACAATGAGCAGATAAAAGGTCCAGAGTTCATTTCAAGTGTGCTATTTGCATTTGGAATCTGTTGCTGTCAACTGTCAAGATGAGGTCCAAAGAGCTGTCACTATCAGTGAAGCAAGCCATCATTAGGCTGAAAAAACAAAAGAAACCTATCAGAGAGATAGCAAAAACATTAGGCGTGACCAAAACAACAGTTTGGAACATTCTCAAAAAGAAGGAACGCACCGGTGAGCTCAACAACACCAAAAGACCCGGAAGACCACAGAAAACAACTGTGGTGGATGACCGAAGAATCCTTTCCCTGGTGGAGAAAACACCCTTCACAACAGTTGGCCAGATCAAGAACCCTCTCCAGGAGGTAGGTGTACCTGTGTCAAAGTCAACAATCAAGAGAAGACTCCACCAGTGTGAATACAGAGGGTTCACCACAAGATGTAAACCATTGGTGAGTCCCAATAACAGGAAGGCCAGATTAGAGTTTGCCAAACAACATCTAAAAAAGCCTTCACAGTTCTGGAACAACATCCTATGGACGGATGAGACCAAGATCCACTTGTACCAGAGTGATGGGAAGAGAAGAGTATGGAGACGGAAAGGAACTGCTCATGATCCTAAGCATACCACCTCATCAGTGAAGCATGGTGCTGGAAGTGTCATGGCGTGGGCATGTATGGCTGCCAGTGGAACTGGCTCTCTTGTATTTATTGATGATGTGACTGCTGACAAAAGCAGCATGATGGATTCTGAAGGGTTTCGGGCAATATTATCTGCTCATATTCAGCCAAATGCCTCAGAACTCATTGGATGGCGCTTCACAGTGCAGATGGACAATGACCCAAAGCATAATGCAAAAGCAACCAAAGAGATTTTGAAGGGGAAGAAGTGGACTGTTTTGCAATGGCCAAGTCAGTCACCTGACCTGAATCCGACTGAGCATGCATTTCACTTGCTGAAGACCAAATTGAAGGGAAAATGCCCCAGGAACAAGCAGGAACTGAAGACTGTTGCAGTAGAGGCCTGGCAGAGCATCACCAGGGATGAAACCCAACATCTGGTGATGTCTATGTGTTCCAGACTTCAGGCTGTAATTGACTGCAAAGGATTTGCAACCAAGTATTGAAATGTGTAAGTTTGATTTGTGGTTCTTATTCTGTCTCGTTACTTTTGGTCTCTTAACAAGTGGGAGGCACATATGCAAACTGTTGTAATTCCTACACCGTTCACCTGATTTGGATGTAAATACCCTCAAATAAAAGCTGACAGTCTGCAGTTAAAGCACTCTTGTTCGTTTCATTTGACATCCATTGTGGTGGTGCATAGAGCCAAAAATGTTAGCATTGTGTTGATGTCCCAATATTTATGGACCTGACTGTATATTCTCTTTTTACGCATTCATATTATTACGGCATTTAAAGATATTTCTGAACTAACTGAGCTCAAGTCATCTCAGAAACATCAACAAAAGAAAAAAAAAATCATTCACGAATCCAACCCTCTTCAGTCGGAGTGGCCGCACCATCTGGATTCTGTCATTCTCACAGACTTTATTTATGCTATGCAGTTCCAAAGCTGTCAAATAACAATCAGTTGAAATCATCAGAACTGCTGGATATAATAACGTAATCTGTGTCTTGTGTACTGTGGAGCTACTGGCTCATCTGTCTTTATTGACAGTGATATTGTGGCAGTAATCTCGTTTCCAGCCCAGTGCCACTGAAGCAGGCAGCTGTTTTGTTTATCGAGTCATCATTTTTATTATCTTTTCTGTTTTTGTCTTGCAGTCATCATTTATACACACGAGACACAGGCTCAGTGAACAATAATGTAATCTGTATCTCTCTAAAGCACATTGTTTAAGATTATTTCACATTATCTCCATCGTATTAACAAGCATGTAGACAAAAGCGATGAGAAACAATGGCTGATTTGTAACTAATTTGTCTTCACTTTGGGCTTTTTTCCCCTCACGGTGTCCTAAATAAGAAAATTTCCAGTTAGTTTTGGTGCAAAAACATATTCCATCCTCGACTCACGTGTTAAGAGGAGATAACAGATCAGAACACTTGCACAACACACAGCAGGACAGCTTTATAATTGGGGTAAAAAGAAAAGGGTGAGCAGTTAATTGGCTAAATTAAAAAAGGTCCCCAGTTCTGAAAGATGAAACAATGTCGACAATGTTGAAACTAATTTTAAAGATTATAATAATCAATCACTAATAAATCAAAAGAAAATGTGCTGATTTAATTTAAGTCACATGACCCCGGGGTCATGCTGCAGATCCTATAGACCAGCAGTGTCCAATCATGATTTCAATAAAGTGGTGATTAACTGAACTTTATGCTAAAAGGACCAGCAGCAGACACCCCTGCTGTGGGCCTTTAAAATGCCAGTTTAGATGTTTTGGAGTGGATTGCTACGGGGAAAGGTTATTTCCTGTTGTGGACTACTCTTGGAATGAACTCAGGTGACTGCTGCTTTATTATAATCACTCGGGTCTGACGTAAATGCTACATCTCACTTGCATGCCTTCATACATTTCAAAATGTCTGACTATTCTTTAAAAACAGTTTTTCATCTGAAAAACCGTCTTATATGGAGGGGGCAGGACTTAAAGCTAATACTGGAACTGGCCACTAGGGGGCAGAAAGTTGATCAGACGTCAGCTGACTGAACAAATGTCCGGCAAACATTTAAAAGGTTGATTGGTCAGAGCTAATCTCAGTTTTTCCAAACTGAAGACATTCAAAGAGCCGTCTACAGCTAAGATGTTAATTGTTCGTAACCTTTCCAGCACCGTCCCTTTAAGCGTCACTTTGGATCATCTGTAAGGGTTTCTCTGCAAGAAGACATGGCAGAAAAAGGTTCAGTGGCCGTAGCACGAGATTGTTGAGTAAATAATGTTATGTTTTGTTTTTCATATTGCAATCTACAAGTTTTGCACAGTTATTTGCTTCAAATATTACATTAACTTCAAATATCTACGTTGCTAACATGCTGTAGAATAATCTAATTTCATGTGCATTATGGGTCTGTGTGCAGAAAGTTGTGAAACACTTTAGCTTTTCACCAATTTTCACTGAAAAAGAAAAGAAAGAACACTTTTGTGACAGGTTTTAATAAAGGTGCACTTAACCTTAGACATAATGCAATCCTTTTGTGTGTGTGTGTGTGTGTGTGTGTGTGTGTGTGTGTGTGTGTGTGTGTGTGTGTGTGATATAGAATGTAACTGGGTTAATTCAAAGAGTAATGCAAGGTCTGTATTGCTGGAGGCGTATGCCATGCGTCTCACGTGCCTGACTTCCAAATGAATCAAGGCTTTTCCACAGTGTTGATGCCACTAGCGAAGTGCATAGTGCTTTTTCAAACACTAAATATTACATCAAATCAGCCTGGCTGTGTCTCTGGTGTCAGTGGAGAAAGGAGAATCAGTTTTCCAGGCCTGCAAAACCCTGTATTGCTGATTGTAAATAGACTTGTGTTACTAAATTTAGATTCAAATCTGCTTTGCAATTTTTTGCACAAAGAAGTTTCAGGTCCCTGGTGCACACTAATTAGCTGCAAAAGAGTTGACAACATTTTCTGCATGGATCCATTATTTGCAAAAAGTTAAAAATATAAAATGTTGTTATTTTTTTTTTGCATGCAAAGTAAATGTTCTGTGTAAGAGCCTTTACTATCTTTGAACATCAGAAAATTGCACAGCACTAAGTAGATACTAATGATATTTATGATAAACCAACGGTATAAGTGGTTGTTCATATTTCAAAAATAAAAAATCTAATAATATAATATGAAAAGTCAAAAAATTACTATTCTGTTGTTTGTCTGTTCTCACTTTATTCAGTAAATCACGTTTGGATAAAACTGTAAAAGTATTTCAGCTTAAGAAAAAATTCTGAAATTTTTAGGTTATTGTTTGTGTATATTTGATGAATTGAATGAAATGCATACCAACAAGGATGTAATCATTTAAACCTGCCCCACCTAAAGACTCTGCACATTACATTCTGACCAATTATAAATACACAAACAGCATCTATGCATTAGATCAAAACATGAAGACAATCTGTGCTGGCAACAAATATGTGGCCAAATAAAATGCAACAACTTCGTTAATTTCCATAAACGACTCAGTTTTTCTAAACGTGCTCCAAGCGATTATGCAGCAACGCTTCGTTGAGTCACTTTGTTTACCTGTAGATCACACGTGGTCCCCTCCTCGTGTACCTTTGTTTTCTCTTGTTCTGTGCCTTTTATCTCCAGTTTCTATTTGCTTTAAGCTTGGTTTAAAATGTTGCTTTATAGGAAGAAGGTCTGTCCTTTTGCTGCTGGTTTCTCACTGGTGACAGGGATCTCCCTGAAACTCTTTCCACTTTAGTTTAATTCTATTTTAGTTCATAAGAAAGTGTAAGAAACATGAGATACTTTTGGAGGAATAAAAGAAAACTGCAACAATTTAAACTAGTCTAGTGGAGCGGGTGGGTGCCTTATAGGGGGAGCTCTTTACTTGCTTTATGGCTGTTAGCTGTAATGCTACCAGTTAGCATTTTCAGTTTTCCAATTGCCAATGAAAAGCACAAGACGAAGAAAAAGAAGTTAGCTTTTTCTGTTGGCATCATGGCAGAGCTTGGAAGAAAAAGTAAGAGAGTGATGTCTTTGAAGGTGAAGCAAAGCGCTAAAACCAGAGTGAACCTCGATGCAGCCTATGCTAGTTTAAGGGCGATAAAGGAGGCTACAAAATCATGCACTGATGGTGACCTGGCTTTGTTGCTACTGGACTTTTAAGTAAAATAACTTGTAAGTGCCGGTGGTGGTCGGAGGGACCGGTGGTGCTAGTGTTCGGCGGTCTCACCTTTGTCAGTGCGCCCCAAGGCAGCTGTGGCTGCACAGCAGCTCATCATCACCAGTGTGTGAATAGGTCGACGACTGATTGTGTTGTGGAGCGTCTTGAGGAGTTGTAGAACCCTAAGAAGGTACTATACAAATACAGGCCATTCACCATTTAATAAGATTTTTTAGAATAAAAAGCACTTTGTGGTTTGTTTTAGTATAAGTTGGTTGTTACGGAACATTTACCATTTAACCAGTTTGGCCCTCATCTTGACAAGTATGGACACCCTTACAAGAGAGCATAAATTCATTATTTTTGTAACATCATCTACTCACTTTATTAGGTACACCCTGGTAGTGTTAAAGTACGTAGTGTTAATTTTGACAAGAATTTTATTTTATTTAGCTTTAGTCTTTTGAATAAATGACAAATGGTCAGTATTTGATTTAGCTCCTTCTGGAGTCCTAGAACCCCCCAAGGTGCTTTACAACACAGTCATTCATCCATTCACACACACATTTACTACACCCTGGTGGTGATGAGCTACATTGTAGTCATAGCTGGGGCACACTGACAGAGGCTATAGGCTACTGAGCACTGGCACCACCAGTCCATCCGACCCCCAGCAGGGAGGTGGGTTAAGTGTCTTGCCCAAGGACACAACAGTAGAATTCTCTGCCGAGATTAAACCCTCAGATTACTGGACAACCTGCTCTAACTCCCAAGCTACTGCTGCCCCAGAGTTCCCTTAACCTGTACAATTTTACTGCAGAAATAGGCCTGAATTGTACTTGTTCTTCTGCTATGAGTAGAAGACTGCTGTTCATAAATTATCCATTTAGCGCATGTAGCCCCCAAAGCACGTCTGTGTAATTTCAGCTATTATTAATTTATTTATTTAGGCAAAAACAATCAGAATGCTAACAGCCTGGAAATGTACTCTGGCTCCTGAGATCTAGGATCTTTGTAGCTCCAAACGACTCTTCCTCGAGCTGCAAAACTTCCTAGAGGCCTCGGTAATGTTGATTTTCTTCAGTCCTGATTGTAGCTCACCTTATTACTCAGCTGTGTTTTTGCTGAGTGTTGGATTACTCATTGGCTTGCTGTCCACGTTAGATTGTTGCTGCTAATCCATCACTGTAAAGCAGCTCGCCGCCCTCCTAGCAACAGCAGCACGCATTCCTGACTCCCACTCAGCCTCACGCCGTCACCGTTCCTCTTTAATGATCAGTTTGGCTCAGCTAGGATGATGTACAGTTAGAATGAAGTTTATTGAATGTTTTATGATAATAGGATATAATATTTGTCATTTTTATAGCGTGTGAGCTGTTGATGTTTTAATCTAACATGAGGTGATGTATATTTTTAATCAGTATTTCGTGATTTCTCTCTCTCTAACAGATTGAGAAGATCATGACGTTGATCGGAGCGGGCATCGAGACTTCCAAAACCGAACAGCTGACAACAAACTCAGGTATAGGTTTCATGAGTTTCTCAACTTTACAGAGGGAAATCTGGGTTTCTACAAAAAAAATCCCAGAGCAAAACTTGAAATTGAAATGGTCAAGAAATGTTCATTATATACTCGCGTGTCCATGCAGGGTCGCGGGGGGCTGGTGCGTATCTCGAGCAGTCTACGAGCAAACAGGCGGGGTACACCCTGGACAGGTTGCCAGTCCATTGCAGGGCAACACAGAGTCACACAGTACAAACAACCAGACCAATTGACCTGTCATGTTTTTGAACTGTGGGAGGAAGCCGGAGTACCTGGAGAGAACCCATGCATGCAAAGGGAGGACATGCAAACTCTTTGTAAAAAGACCCCAGGCCGGGATGTTTATGTTTATGTATTTACTTAGCAGACGTTTTTGTCCAAAGTGACTTACAAGTGATAATGAAGCCAGCAGGTTGCCCTTGAGGCTAACAACAATCACTACTCAGTCAATCCTAGGTGGCAGTGAGGCAGCATAATAAATCATAAAGGGAAGTGAACAAGGAATGGACAGTGGGGGACAGGTGCAGGGAGGGTGCTAGTTTAGAAGATCCTCTCTGGAGAGCTGAGTTTCTTGAAAATCAACAACGACGCCCCTGTTCTGGTAGTGCTTGGTAGGTTGTTCCACATCTGTGGAACAACACATGAAAAAAGTCTGGATTGCCCTGAGTGTTGTGTAGGCACTGGATGTGAACTCAGGGCCTTCCTGCTGCAGGACAACAGAGCTAACCACTGCGCCACTGTGCAGAAACATTCAATCAGAAATATTTCAATCTTACTGAGCTGCAGCTTGGGTGACTGATTGGAAAAATAACTGTGTGAAAAACATGAAAATGTGTACAAATTCCAAGTTTTATGCAACGCATTTATGCAAATTATGTTGTTGCACAGTTGGTTTTGAAAGTTGTCTGACAACTTTCAAAGCATGGGAGAGACTACACACGTGGCGATAAGAAATCGGCACCAAACACCCAACATGACCCAGTTTCACTCACGAACATCAGATGGGCAAAACCTCTAGAGATCAGTGGTGCCCCCAAGGGGTGGCCAGGGCCACTACTAGAAAATTGCTGGCCACACCAGAGGAGACCAATGTTCTTTAACTCATTCACTGCCAATGACGACTAAAGTCGACAAGCACTACTCAGTCAATCCTAGGTGGCAGTGTCATTTGCAATTTTTGCTGTGTGGACGTCAGAACGAGCCACCGCACCGTGAGAACAAACATCTCAACTCTAAAGCCGATCTTCATCCGCATATGTCACACGTCATGTGATCAGGAAGCAGAACATCCATGTGTTAGGAGATTGTTTTGGTCCGCTGCTGTAAAAAAAGTGAGACATGAACCGGAAAAGCTTCTGCCGATCACAATTCAACAACAGATTATGAAAGAATGGATAACGCTCAAAACGCACGGGTTCTTCCGGCGTCGACATCATCCTAGCTCGCAACGTTCTGTGACTCTTAAAAAAAACAGTAAAAACGGTGAGAAACGCTGGCAGCGAAGGGCTTTACCGATCAGGAAACAGCTGGCAGCGAATGAGTTAATCAAATGAATGTTTACACAAACTACAAATTCATATGATCAAATCAGACATGAATGTAAAACCCAATAAAATATGCAATTAAAAAGTAAATAAATAATCATGAGCAATAAAATGGGCTGCATGGTGGCGCAGTTGTTAGCACTGTTGCCTCGCAGCACGAAGGTTGCAGGTTCGATACTCGGCTGCGGCCTTTCTGCGTGGAGTTGCATGTTCTCCCCATGCATGCGTGGGTTTCCTCCGGGTACTCCGGTTTCCCCCACAGATCACAACATGCCCTATAGGTTATAAATTGTAAGTCGCTTTGGATAAAAGCGTCTGCCAAATAAATAAACATAAACATAATCAGATTCATGTTTCTCCTGCATGCTCACAATTTTTAAAATAAAAGTTTAAGTCTATATTTTCTGAAGATGTTGTTGTGAAGACACCAATTTAAGTGTTTTTAAAAATTCTACAATACATTTTAAAATAACATTTCAAATAACAGTTTGAAACGTCTTTTACTGAAAAATATGTGTTCTTCAGATTTGATTTCATGTTTCATCATGTTGATGCATATTATTTTTTAATGAAAAGGAATAAAGGAGCATGCAGTGCATCACCACAGGCTAGAGTTACAATCTGGTGGGCCACCTCTGGCCTCATCTGGCCACCCTTATGAAAATTATTTAGGTGCACCCCTGCGTGAGATTATTCCCCTCACACCATTTTCAACAAGCAGCTCACTTGTTTCTCCTCAGACAATCCAACATGTTGAAAGTCCTAGATTTATGATGAGCGGTCCCGAAGTCGTTTCGAGCAGACCAGACATCAGATACTCCAAACATGACAGGAATATCTGATAAACACAGTCTTCAGAGTAATCATGCTAATCACGCACATCCTTAAAACTGTCAGACTGGTAGACTTGGGTCAGTGTTTATCCCATCGTTTGTAGTGAGCTTCAGACACAAACTGTCTCAGTTTACCTCATGTTATACACTTTCTGAGTCAAAGAAACTGAATAGAGAAAGCTTTAAGATGAGGTCCAGACATCTGCACTTTATTTTGTATCTGTTGTTCAAATTTCCAGCAACACATGAGCACAAAATCGAGATCTGTTATGAAAGTTTCTAATAAATCTGTTTTTTGCCACCAGTCAAAGAATGCCGAGATGCTGGTGTCAGCTCTGATGTGCATTTAGCTTTGTGAGACTCATCCTGCACAATGATTTTTCCTGTCATTGTTCATTTCTGTCTCATTTTTGTCATATGCATTCACTTCTAAATATTTAAGGTTAAGGGATGAAATGGTACTGTTCTGGTTTAGATTTGTGATCTTTGTTGGTTTATATAATTACATCTTATGAAACACATCTCTAAAAGGAGATTTGTGCAAGAACGAGTAGTTTTAAGGTTCTTTCACCTGAAAAACCTTTCAGGGATGTGGTTGCTGGCTTCACTGTTTTTAATTCATGAAGATTTAATTCACGTTGTGGAGCATCATTGTCACAACCTGTTAGTTGTAAAATTGTGATTTTCTCTCTTGAATTTAAATGAGGTCGGTATACTGAGCATTTCACTGGTTGTGTTCAGGAACCCTTCGGGAGGGAGAAACCGGCTGTCATCAGGTCAGTTTTGTCCTGAGCTGAAAATATGTCGACCCCCTCTGCTATAAGCAGGTTTCATCATCTTGTGTAAGCCCTTCTTCCTGCACAGGACTGTTTCTTACGTGTCTCATCGGGTTGGTTTAGATCAAATTTTCATCAGTTGTGTGCAGCCTGCTTCACGGGACACAGTCAGGTGTGACACAGAGCAGCAAGGAATAAATGTAAAGCAGTAAATGTGCTGAAAATGGTATCTGTAAAAATCTGCAACCTCTTCTTGACCCATATGTTCGTTTGTGTGTCATTAGTCAACTACAGTTGATTTTTTTCAATTATGTCTCCATAAAAGCTGCAAAATGTGAGTAATTGTTTGATTGCTTCTGATATGATGAACACATTTGCTTATTTTAGTCATCAGGTGGCAGGAAGAGTGTTTATCCATTTTGCAAAACATTATTTAACCTTTTTAAACTTTAAAAAGAGATTCAAAGAAATTCCAGTTGTGATTATTAAGCCTTTTCTTCAAGACAGATTTTTTGTGTGAGTTTATTTATTTATTAATGTTTTTGCATTTTTAATTTCTGAGATAAAATAAACTTAAACTAGGGAAGTCCAATATTATCAAATGATACTGGCATTAAAATGAAATATTAGAAAATGATTAGAGTCAGTTTTTACTCTTTTAATGACACAACCCCTTCATACCATGTACATATTATAAATCAAACTCTTCAGCTACTTCTCCTCTCACCCATAATGTCAAAATATGACTGATCAGATGTATAGTTTTTGAGATATTTTTGTTTGTTTGGCACAATTGAAGTAGTTGTCATATGCACAGGCATTGAAAGTTTAAAGCTGCAACAGTAAATCTACAAAACAAGCTACACAGTAAAATCTCAAGTGTTAAAAAAGCAGTGTCAGAGTATGGGAACTCTGTCAGAGTCAGTTCAGTGAAAGTTAGTGTAAAGTACCTCCATTTGTCATGCAGTGTTGGTGTTAATATTCAGAGTTAAAACTGATTTTTTTAATTACCTTTTATAGTTTAACCTGTCAGGTGTTAAAGAAAATTCACTCCCTCCAGTGGTGATGAAAATTCCTCCAAAACAGTGTAAAAAGTACTCTGGTAAGCACCGCCTTCTTCTTCCTCTGCTTCTTCAGCTGCAGCAGGTGAGGTGCATTGTGGGTAGTCTCTGGACCCCATGTGTAAGGTTCTCACTGGCTGTCTGCAGTCACCTAGTAAATGAACCACAAGCTGGCATTTTATCAGTGTGGCTGCTAGCTGTTAGCTTCCTGGCTTAAAGTGACAGTGTGTATTTTTCCTGGCGATAGGAGGCAGTATACCTAAATTGTTGCAAGCAGTATTTTTGTGTTGGAGTAAGACCTTACCAACATATGCCCATTAGGGTGAAAGAGCCATGGGCAGTGCAAACTTCAGCAAAATAACAAGCACATCAGTCTCCCTTTCATCACAGGCAACCAATGAAAAGGTAAATGTGTAAAGCAGCAACATTTAAGAATGACTAAAGTTGTGTAACTCTTTAAAAGTCAGTAAATGCATTTTGTCCTCATGGGCTCCCACAGAAGGAAACATGGCATCTAATATGGCATCGCCCAGACTTAGACCCGCTCCCATGCATTTTTGACCTGATTGTTATGGTTATATGTTACGAAGCCGCCAATATTTTGTAACAACTGGCCATCTTTTCATTCATTCACAACATTTTGATGGATATTTCCAGAAATGAATGGTAAAAACTACACATTGTCTCTTTAACAGCTGCAATAATATTGACACTGTTAAGAGTTAAAGTTGAATTATTTTATAGTTTATTTAGAAAAAAGCTTAAAAAAGTAATGTGTCATATCTTATAGAGTCAATGTATTTTAATAATTGTGTGAGTTAAAGGTTTAATCCATAACTGAATTTAACTCTAGTGTAAAAATGACTCTGAATATTTAACACTGAGATCAGTGTAACCTTTACACTGTACTTATGTTATATGTTCTCTGGCTGAGTGTTGAAGTTGACTCTTAGCATTGCATTAACACTACTCATTTTACTGTGTAGCTTTTGGAAACAAATACTGTCACGAAACACTCACCCCTCCAGTCAGCTATCATCCCAGGTCACATCCACCTGATACAGGAACTGGCATTGCCAGAGGAAACAAGACAGCGCTAAACACCAGTCGCCGTATGTCCCAATGTCTGTTTTCCACAACTTCAGATGGTGTTTTTCTTTTTGGGACTCTGGTAGATTGTCCAAAAGTTGAAGTGGTGGCAGCCTGTTGTTTGTCCTTCCCTGATATTATTGAGCAGAGAACCCATCACACCAGTGGTGGTATGTTACTTAATGCGCAAGTTCATGAGTCGAGGACCCAGGGGAGTCTGGAAGTGTGGCGGTTTAGAAAGACAAACAACCGGATGGTTCAATCTTTGCTTTCGTCCCAAGCCGTGTTATTGCCAGAGGTTTTTAGATAAATGCAAGAGAACCACTTTATAATTTTTTTAATCTCCGTTAAATATTTATAGCAATACTATGTTGACGTTGCATGGACAAATGTTTCAGGCTAGCTTGTTTTGCAGATTTGCTATTGTAGCTTTAAGAATACATGATTAGAGATATGTGACATTAGTTTTCTGAAAAGATCTAGTTTTAACTTTTTATGGGGGCGGGGCATATATTGGTATAGTTGTTTTTTCTCTGTATTGGCCGACGGTGGCACAGGAGTTAAGCCCCGTAATCGGAAGGTTGCAGTTTCAAGCCCCGCTCAGTCTGTCGCTGTTGTGGTATTACTGGGCAAGACACGTATCCCATCTTTTCTGTTGGAAGTGTTTGGAGGGACCGGTGGCGCCTGTGTACAGCAGACTCACCTCTGTCAGTGTGCCCCAGGGCAGCTGTGGCTACAATGTAGCTCATCACCACCAGCGTGTGAATGTGTATGTGAATGACTGATTGTTTTGTAAAGTGCCTTGGGGGGGGGGGGTTCCAGGATTCTTGAAGGCGCTATATCAAATATAGGCCATTTGGCATTTGTATCGGAAATTAAGCATTTCTGGGCCTTTCCACTGGAGGCGCATTGAGTACGCAGCCGTCATTATGTGGACGGGTGTGTTCCTTCTGCCGCGAAGTGTGTTGCTGACGGTTTGTGTCTATTTTTTACCCGCTATGCTTCCATAAAGCGTGACAGGGTAAAAACTACACAGTAAGGAGTAAGGACGGAAACCACAAAACCAGTGTCAAATATCCAAAACCTTTCAAAATAAAAGTTACGTGCAGATTTTCAGTTATTAAAAATAGTGCGACATTTCTTTAGCTAAAGAACACAGAACAAGAAATCAACAGCAGACCTTTCTTAATACATGTTGCTGTCTTTCTCCTTGCTTGTGATCATGTGAACTTCCAAAATCAGGCTTGGTGTTGCAGTTTCCCTGTGATCTTGCAGGATCGGCTGCGTGGGATGCTTTTGCTACCGTTTCATGTCTGAAATGCTCCCAGTGGGAAGGGACCTTGGGGGTAAAACACGTCTATTATATTACGTGTTGCTTATGTGTCCTGTGGAAAGTCTAGGTTAGGCTATATCAGTATATCGGTAAAAAAGCCAATATCAGACATCCCTATCCAAACTGGTGTCTGTGGGAGCACTGGTTTATAATTTTCATTATAACTTGACTTCCAGCTCATTAAGGACTCTTAGATTAACTGCTATCAAACAACAACTATTAAGACCTGAAGTTACACATTACATAAGATCAAATATGGTGTTTCCCCCTCCTCATTCATACACACACAGTACAGGTACGGGCTAATTTTAGACCTTGTCTAAAGAATGGCATTCAGAAAGCGTCCCAGATTCAGCTGAGTCATCCAGTCGCTGCTCCGATTCTAATCAGAATCTGTGCACACATGGTTGTTAAGGCTGTGAAGATGCTTCTGCTGCTGTTTTAGCAAAAGCCTTTAAATAAACAAGTTTTTTTTTATGTCTATGTGATGAAAGGAAACAAACGGGTACCGTTTGGATTATTAAGAACAGAAAGAGGCAATGGGAAAAAGGGAATTAAAGTACAGAAAGATTATCTAATTATAGTGAGTTGTTACGAAATCATAGTCGGGCAGTTCATCTTCTAAGCAAAGTAAACAACCTGTATTTTTGGTCATTAAGGAAAACTCTGAGGCTGTGTGTGTGCGTGTGTGTGTGTGTGTGTGTGTGTGTGTGTGTGTGCGCGTGTGTGTGCGTGTGTGTGTGTGTGTGCGTGTGTGTGTGTGTGTGTGCCATGTGCCCATCATGAGTACCTTGACTGAGTGCCAAGAGAGCACTGAGCAAATGAGCTTACTAAAAAGGAGAAAGAAAAGAGGAAGCACAGCTAACAGGAGCAATCGGCTGGGTTTGTGTACAGGCACACGTCGATGTTCAAAGGAAAAGCGTCCGCCTTCAGTTTCCCTGAATTAATTCAGCTTTGCGGCTCATTTTCTCCGGTGCTTGGGTGTGTTGACAAGGAGCTAGTGCCTTTCTCCTGCTCTGATGAAGAGGCAGAGCGTTATCTGGGCACAACCTTTACCTCCACTCCTGGAAAAAAAGGGTCTTTCTTTAAAGTGAGTGTAGACCCCATTTGGATGGATGTGACAGTTTGGCCTGTTGGACGGTATAAAACAGTGACCCGGTTCCACCCTCCAACCCCCCACGGAGGAGCTCTGGACGGCCTGTCAGTCAGTAATTAGGTCCATCTAAAAGTGGGAGAAGGTGGTTGATGTTCAAGTTTTTGAACACAAAAGACCAGAAATAATAGTTATTCCACCTCATTTTAGTCGTGTTTACCTAATCTCCTCTGTCTGCAACACTTAATTTCATCACATCTCCTTCTGATTCATTGTTCTGTCTGTTTCCTTCTTCCCATCATTCCTGACCTCCCTCAGACGTTTGCATGACCGACAGGTTGCATGCATCCAACGTGGCCTTTCACCTGAGTGCCACCATCAGGGGAACAGCGGTATGGGTGGACAATTACGGAAGAGTTTCAATCAATAGCCTTGTTCCCGCTGCTTCTTATTGCTCTGACTAACTGACTGGCTGATGACCCATCTGGGAATGTGCAAAGTGATTGCAAGCAGCTTGAGAGCCTGAATAATTATGCTCTGCCTGCAGCGGTACCCAGATAACACTATTATTGAATGGAGTCAGCGTCCCCTCCATCCCACTCCAGTTGCACTTGTCTGTCAAATGCTGCTATGTATCCATCTTCCTTACCCCAATTCTATCTGAATTTTATATCATTTCCCTTGTTCGCTCAGGCTTTAGCCCGTAAGTAGCTTCTGTTGTGCTTCAAAGATGGTTGACGTGACATGAGCATCTGGAAGTACATAATGGAATTTGCCTTTTTACTGTCATGCTCAATGTCTGAGCGAAACGAGGAAAAGACATGACTTCAAATGTGTTCTCTTCTCTTCTTTTTTCTGCACTGGAGAGTCTGCTGACTTAAATCGATGCGAACCTCCCCGTCCTATCATCAAAGTAAGATGTAAATGAATTAAAGCCCTCTGGTAATAAGGAGGCGGTTTTAGGATCCTCTTTGTTTCAGTATCTGCCCCTTCCAAAAGAAAACGAAATGGAGGGCTTCACAACGGCTTAATATTCGTCATTCTTTGAGGGGTAAAAAAAAAAAAAGCTATGATTTTGGGGGCTTGAATCATGCCACTGATGATTGTGTCCTTTCTCAATTGGTCAGATCAGAGTGTAATTCTAATCAGTGGAGGGGAGAAGGAGCAGGAAGTAGGATGAGGTAAAGGATGGAGTTGGCACGCATGTGTTAGAAAAACGGGTAAAAGGGGACAGAGACACTGTGTGTGTGTGTGTGTTTTCATCTGTCGAGAGCGGCAGGCAAAGAGCGAGACGGAGTGAAGAAGAGTGCCAGCCAGAGAGGAGGAGAGAAAGGCAGAGGGAGGGGAATTGATATAGTGTGAGAGAGAGAGAGGGAGAGGTGGTTACGTGGAGCAGCACCCCACTTCATCAGGCAGCATACGGCAGACCTGCAGTGCGATCACACAGCATGGGAATGGGGCTATGAGAACGAGAGAAAGGAGGCAGAGGGAGACGAGAGCAAGGAGGGGGAGTTAAAAAGAAGCGCTTGAGGGATTTGCTTGGGTGAAAAGAAGGAGGGGGGATGATCACTGAGTGTGTTGCCCGTCGTGGATGTTGGAAGGATGTGGCAGCATCGGCTGAGGTTGAGGCAGGTCTGTGGTCTTCGGCGTTGAAGCGTCAGGACGTTATGCCCTGTGAGCAGTGAGGGGTATCGTGTGTGTGTGTGTGTGTGCGTGTGTGTGTGTGTGTGTGGGAGAGAGAGAGTGTGAGTGTGTTCTTGCATCTACGCTGCCTGTATGTCTCAGACAGGCAAGGGATGCAGCAAACCTCTGCCCTGAGATCAGAGGCTGCTAGCTGCACCCAGCGAGGAGAAGAACCAGGTGGGCTTTGGGGAGGAGCGAGGGGTTGCTTACCTCAGGAAGGAGCTAGCGTAACATGCACTGTGGTCCTGATGTGATCCCTGCTTCAGAGTCAGGAAGGCTCACCTGCCGGGTGTTGGATCTGAACCTGGATTTGATGCTTTGTTAAGACGAGCAGCACTTTCTCCGGTGGAGCCGCACACACAGCCGCCTGCTGAGGAGCGTGGATGCTGGGCAGCGCTGGGAGCACCGTCACCAACAAGGACACCGAGGCTTTTCCCAAACGTCTCACCTGGAGCGAAGGATCTATAAGTGGATTTGATTATGAATTGAGGAGTTTGGAATCAGCACACTGTGGAAATCCTAAGCCAATGTTTCTTTGATGTAGGATGTACAATACCTGATCGTACTCTGAGTGGCACTGGAGTAAGGACGGAATATGATTTAGGAAAATGTGTATTCCTTGATCTAAAATAACACGAGTACCTCAACAGTACTTTAGAATGCTGCTACCTTCATTGTATGAGCCTTGTCCTAGCTCTCAAAGAGGTTGACCAATGAAGCCATGGGACTCAGCCAGAGCTTTACAAGTATGTGGTGAAAAGCCTGTCCAATTCATTTTGGGGGAACTGAATATATTTGTATCCCATCCTAAAGGAGCAAGCTTAGATTCTAGTATATGTACAATGACAGGGACATTTTTAGCGTAGTAAATAATGTGTGACTTAGGAAAATGTCTGATTTAGTGATAAATAATTTAAAATTTCTCTCAGTCTAGAAATACCCTGTGGTTTAATTTGTAGTGTTGGGTGTTGTTACGGCGACCTGTTTTCACACCTGCTCATCTGCTCACTAAAGGAATGTTTAGTGAACCTTGTTTGTTGGATGATGCCATAGTGGCTCAGTCCAACGTAATTAACCAACCCCAGCTTCAGATGGGCTTCCTTCCCTGCACTACCTCCACCCTCGCCTGACATCTCCAGTCAGTCACACTAACACCAGTAGGTGTAATATTAGTCTAGTCAGTCCCCTGCAGGGCCTGAGCGGTGCCTGCAGCCACTTCCCATCCTCCTCCTGTGTTTGAGTTTAGCCGGGCCCCCGCCTGTACTGTGGGAGCCCCTCATCCCCAGCCTGGACCCTGTCTCCCCCCCACCCTGCCTGGTGCTGCTGCACTCGGCTCTGCCTCTGCTGGCCGAGGATGATGTGGCAATGCCATGTGTCGTCCTCTGAGTGCCGCTGCTACCGGCTGAACGGCTTCTCCCTGCTGAAGCGCTTCCCTCTCTCGGCAGATGGGGCCTGTGGTAAAGCCCTGGACCAGCCGGTGGGAGAGTGGCTGGAGCACGTGGGGCTGCCGCAATACGAGAGCAAGTTCCTGCTTAATGGCTTTGACGACCTACGATTCATGGTGAGTCACCTGCAGCATGTCATCCCAGGGGTCAGTTCCACTTCACAACACGCCGTCTCCCTCTGTCAGCCCAGCTCTATTTGTCTTTTCATGTCACCACTCCACTCACTCACCCTCTGCTCGTCAGGAGCCCCGCCCCCTTTATTTTTCCATCTCTCTCTCACCCTTTCACCCATTCCCTCGTAACACTTTCACCTCTTTCCTAATACCTCCTTTTCCACTCAGTGCAACACATGGCCCGGCAAAGATTTGTGGCCCCTCACTGGATCCTTTTAAAGAGTATGGGCTGCCACCAGTAGCAAGACAAATGACAACAAGGGCCCATTAGCTTCTTTTCCCAGCATTCCCAACCACCAAACCTTTTACTGTCCTGTATATTTCTGATATAACCCCCTTTCTTGTTAATAAATCACTTATCTTTTCCTATATGATCAGAACAAACGCTCTCCCACTTGAACACGATGAATGGTTGACTAAAATTAGACGTTGCATGGCTACATCTTTACTTCTTCACCTGTTCACCTGTTGTGGTTCTAACGAGACACTATTACTGCACAATGCATCATTATACCATGACAGCATGCTTTAACTTCACATTTGAAAATGCTCATGAGTAATGGAACGTTTGATTTTTCTCTGTTTTAAAGAGCAAGTCACCCCCTACAAGAAACTTACTTCACTCCCTCGTCATGTTTAAAAAATGCAACGAATGATGTTGCCTAGCAGACCGAGAGGGCGGAGCCACTAACAAATATACACACACAGGTTCACAGCGGCATTGTGACATCATAACGTACCAGTTTACATCACAGCCTACCTCTTAGCCAATAGCGGTGGCAGATTTAAATTCAACTGCAGTTTAGAGTTTTTACCGTACAACGGCACAACACTGACAGTTTTAGGCAGAAAATTTAAATTTTAACTAAAATGCACTGAAGTGCAAAACTATTGACTACACGTGTCTGCAGCACGATTAGACACGCATTTATATAGTTTATCAGGAAAAAAAAGCTGATTTGGGGGTGACTTGCTCTTTAAATCTATTATTTAGCCAGTAAATAAATGACCACTTCACACCTAATTTCCCCAGATGATAATGAAATAATCTTGATCAGGCATATTGACATATTACAAATACTTTCCTTTTGAGAGAACTGTGTCAGAGTACATTTGAATAATTTCGCTCAGCTGTGGCTCAAAGGATGTCCACAATCGGACTAAAAGCGTTATCATGTTTCCCCGAGCGGTACGCTCCGTGGAAACTTGATAGTGCAATTGTCAGGGTCTGTTTAAACACATTATTAGATTTTCCATCCACCGGTCATGTTTCTCTAAAAACAAGGTTGCAGGTTGTAAAACAATAGGCCCAGTGGGAGAAATTGGACTTTTCTCAGAGCGCAGAGCTGTATTATGACCAGGGGCAATATGTTACATCTGTTTGTCACAGCTGGGCTCGGTTAACCGAGATCAGTAAGCTCAGAGAAAACGGGGGTAAAACTCACAAAGCGTTCCAGCCGAGGAATGTTAGTCTCGCTTTCTGGGAAAGCATTAGATGGTTTACATTGTGTGATCGCTCTTATTTGAAGGTGTAGAACAGGAGAAAAAAATGGCTTCAAACATATCTGAGTTCATGTGGTGGCAAAAATAGTCAAAGAGTACTGGGTGATCTTTGGCTCACGGCTCAATTAATGAGTCATTCATCTACTACCCAGCTTTAATATCAGCTTCCGGTTATTGATTTGTACAATGACAAGTCAAGTGCCAAAGACGTATTTGAGATCATTTGCACAGTGTCCACCAGTAGGGATGTGATCATTGTGCTTTACTTACAGGGCTGGGCAGATTTATGGTTCAGACCCGTTAAAGCTCTTCTTAAAATCCTACCAGGTCACACAAGATCACAGTTTGTCCAGAGAGGCGTGCCACGTTTCCAGTTGATTTTTAACAGTATTCTTTAAAAGATACAACAGTTGAGTATTATGTTACTTTTTATGTATAATACAACAAAGCAAACGTTAAATAGAACCAAATCACTTAAACAATTTGTTTAGAAAACTTCACAAATGTTCGTGAATCAACATTTCACCTGCAGGTAATTTTTAAACATTTCTTATCTCCTTAAAGACCAAGTCCACTCATTTCTTCAACACATCTGCAGTGGTCTGTAGTATAAATGAATGCCTTGTGAGTCGATCTCTGTGGGGGAAAAAGCTCTGGCGCTCCTGTTTCAGGAACTAGAAGTGAGCCAGAGCAGAGGAGAGCAGAAGACGGCAGGATTTGGAGCCTTACTTCTTGATATGTGGACATCTCGCCTATGATTGGCTAAAAGCAATGCAACTCTGCAGCTGACTCAGTTTTATCTCCACAAATAACACAAGCCTGAGAGAGTTATGCTGTGTGTTGGAGTTGCTAAAGCTAACAGTTAGCTTCTACTAGCTGAGATGCACTCTCTCCTGGGCCCTCATTTTTCAGCCGTACTTATTTAATTTCATTTCATTTATTCATCTATAGAGCACCTTCCACAACCTTCAGGAGAAGCCCAAGGGGCTGAACACAACAATAAAAAGCAATAATAATAAATACAATAAAATATAAATAATAGAAATACAATAAAAACTGCATAAAAACAACAATTAATCAATTAAAATCAAGACAGAGTTACAGACCCCAGGGTGAAAATACCTGGACATAAAAATGGGCCATCAGATGTGACGTAAAAATCTGGAAGGAAGGCGCCAGCCTAATAGTCAAAGGTAGACCATTCCACAAAGTTGGAGCAAGGATCACGAATGCACGATCTCCCCTCGATTTGTATCTGGAACGAGGTACCACCAATAAGTCCTGGTCAACGGAGTGAAGAGAGTGGGTGGGGACATGCCTTTGTAGTGCTGATAAATAGACAGGAGCAGTACTATGAAGAGCCCTAAAAGCAAGCATCAGCACTTTGAACTTTGCTCTGTACTGCATGGGAAGCCAGTGGAGTTCCGCCAACACTGGTGTAATATGGTCACGGCGTCTTTTACCAGTCAAAAATCTAGCAGATGAGTTCTGAACCAGCTGTAGGCGAGCAATCACACCCTGAGTCAGACCGGCATAGAGTCCATTACAGTAGTCAAGTCTGGACAGGACGAATGCATGAATGACAGACTGTAAATGCTCCCTTGACATCAGGGGCTTGATCTTGGGGTTATCAGAGAAAAGACGGAAATGCTGACTGTGCCGCGCAACGCTGTCGTTTTTTTTTTTTTTTGCTGTAGTGAAAAATAGCGTCTGGAAAACACTGCAACCATCTTCTTTTTTTTGTTTTTTTGAAGAAAGGCTTTCAGCGCTTCTACTTTTTGTGGTTTTAAAGACATTCAAGTCACTTAGAACAGAGGAAAGAGCCGCAGCGAACTCCGCCGCTGTCTTCGTTGTTTACGAGCAACTGAGCGTCGCTGTGTGTGATGTCCGCGACACTTTCGTTTTTTAGCTGTTGTCAAAAATTGCGTGTGGTGACAATGCAACCGTCTTTCTTTAGAAAAAAGGTTTATAGCGCTTCTACTTGTTGTTTTAAAGACGTGTCCAAGTCATTTAGAACGGAGGAAAGAGCTGCAGCGAACTCCGCTTCAGTCGCCATGTTTATGACAAACTCGGCGTTATGGTGTGTGACGTATGGTTACAATTCCCAGGGGATGGGGTTATTTGAATAGAGAGTTCCCAGTCCCTTTCTCTGTGCTGAATTAAACAGAGTAGTCTGGCAGGCCAGGCTAGTAGGCAAAGGTGCCCCCAAGAGGTGGCCAGGGGTGGCCATGGCCACACCTAGAAAATTGCTGCAACCCCCCCCCCCCCCCCCCAGGAAAAGCCAGTGTTAACAAATCATATTAATGTTCAGTCAAACCATATATTGATCTTGTTTATTCAAGACATAATTATAAAACAAAATAAAAAATGACAATCAATGAGTAATGAAATAATCAGAATAAAAAAATGCATATTTTTCTGCTGCTCACCATTAAAAAAAGTTTTTATCTCCATAGTTGTTTTTTTTACACAGCAACAGTTGAATTAACCTAAAAAAATAATTTTTTTAATTAAATTATGGATAACATTTTAAATAAAAACTTTCATGGTGACTGTATAGTTATTATGTTGTAAAATTAATCAAATATGTAGAAACATTTCAACATCAAAACAAATGTTTAAACTTGATTATTTACTTTGAATTCAGAATTAAATATAAATATTTTTTGTTTAGAGTCTATGCAAAGCTTTTGTGATTTCTTTTATTTATTTAATTTTTTTTTGTGATGGGTTCAACAGACCATCAAGCATTCAGAGGTCCATGTTGGTGCTGCAACTAATGTCTCTGCTGAACTTAATACATCAAGGAGATAAATCATTAAGCTCACAAGGCAAATTACCCATGCGTCCTCCAGAAGGATGTGGAGGCTGCAAATAAGAGAAAGGTCAGCGCAGTCAGGCAGGCATTGTGAATGTTTAATATTGTGCCCTTTTGGATTGTGCTTGACTTGTTTCAGATGTGATCAATCAGAAACTTTATGTGGGACTCTTTGCTAAGGATTTATTAGAAGAGTTAAGCAAATGGAAAATTTATGAAGGAGACTTTTTATTATAGTTCTATGGTCGATACAAAACACGTTTAAAATGTTTTTTTTGCATTAAATCCCTCCCACATACAACAATTTCAACGGGTGAATTCTTGACAGTTTCAGCACCTTCCAGAATGAACCGTTTCAGAGCTCTGTTGCTTTAAGAAATCTAGTTGTTGCTGGCCATTTCCACCCACTCTGTATTATCATAAGCTGAGAAGCTCCAATATCGGGGAGGGGCTATAGAGCCGCTGCTCTACCAGCAGTGGCTCTCTCTTGCATGTGAGAAGTGCTTCTTTTCCACTTTCCTCATTTGTGACGTCACTAACAGAAACTTTTTCAAAGTTTTTATTTGGCAAAATTTTCCTAAAGCCAAACACTGACTGAAAATTGATAAAGGCTGTTTTTCAACTATGGGATGTTTATAGAGGCAGTAAAGACCCACGTGGCACCCCAACAGGGTAGCTTTGCATAAAACATTCCCTTTAAATCTTTTTTATTTTTTTTTTCTTATTTTTATTTAACTATAAGAATAACCAGGGAATGATCTTTTCCATATTAATTTGTTCTTTTGGTGTTTTTGGGCCTTGGGTGTGTGATGAAATCAAATTCTGCTCAGAGGTTATTTTGAAAAACTGTAGTGATAACAAACCAGTTCTGTCACAGGGAAAAACAGAAGAAACAACAAAACTGACAAATCGGCCTTACAAAATACTTAACTGTGCTGGCACTCAATCCAAAGCAGATTCTGTCATTATTTGTGCACTTAGAGGATTAAAACTCTTCATTCTCATCCTGCAAACACAAACCACTGCTGTCTGAGCTGAAGATATATGCTACCATGCAGCTTGCAAAGTTTTCTTCTACCCAGCCATCGGAGTGAGAGAGCAGGCATTCACATGCTTCGGCGAGGCTCTCTGCATGTGATGATTGCGCTGAGATGTGGCTTTTGAGGGATCGTAAATAATGAACAGCTGTGTGCCCATTCTCATAATTTTTACACGACGATTATCATTTTCTGCTTTCTTCATGCTACCAGAATTGGGGCGCTCGCGGCTCTCATTCTCTCTGGCTTTTGTGCTCATGCTTTCCATTCTTAGTCAGAAACTTCACGTATCTTCTTTTCCATAACCGCGGCGTCCTTTGTCCTTTGTATCTCTAATTTCTCAACAAACAGATGTGGCGTTGAGGCAAATCGTCTTGTGCAGAGCATCTTAGAAGTTACCCATCGTGCATTTACGTTGCATCTCTGCTGCATTAATATTGCATCAATCTCTGCAGCCTTTTTTGTTTCAGATGGTATAATGTGGAACTGAGCATACATATTGTAACACATAAACCTATTTTTTCCACACCACTTCATAGCTAATGTCCACTGAGTCTTGAAAAAGTAACAAAATTTGATTTTCTAAACAATTCCTCTGTGGGGCAGACCAATAGAGCAATTCTAATTCACTGCTGCCCTAACCGAGTGCATTTAGTGTGATGAAGGACTTCTTCCATGGCTACATCTGCAAGTCGTATCCGATTAAATCAAGCTACCATAGCTCATAAGCTATGTAAGAACTGAACCATACATTCTCGTCACATGTTTCAAATGCAGCATGAAATAATAAGTTTGCAGAGTCTCCCAAGGCATCATCAAACTTCAAACTGTGTTAATAAAAGTGGAGAATCTATTCTGGGCCACCATTACGTCCGACCCTACTTCATTTTGACCTTTTATTCCAGCGATCAGTGAGTAATCTCCAGACTGCACCCTGATGCAAGCCTGTGGATACTGCAGCATTGTTCTCTGAAATCAAACCAGTGAGAGCAGATTGAGCAAAGACCACAGAACATTTTAACATTCTTGGCCAGCGAGAGTCGATTTGCAGTCGGGGAAACATTTAGCTCCTCGTTCTCGTGTGTGTCCTTGTGACTTTATTCCAGCTTACACACATTCACGTTTCCACAAAAAAAACAGATCAGTATCTCCCTTTAGTCACGATTTCAGCCAAAGAAATATAATTATCCCTAATCCAGCTTTAGTTGGGAGGAGAGCAGTTTTGTGCCTCCACAACGAAACACAGCAGCAGAGGCATCCTGTAGAGGATGCTGCTGCCGTAGTGAAGTCTTTGTTCCCTCTGAGTCGCACCAGATTAGATTGATTACTCTTGGCATGCACAATTTATTTGACTTTGTTGTCCTCCCACTCACTTGTTAGTGCTCGTGTCAGAGATGTGCATATTCTGCAAGTCTGCTTGTTGTGTATGTGGAGAGCAGCTTCTGAGAAGAGAGTGTAGACCGAGTCAAGATGGTGTCACTAACCTGATCTAATATTATCTGAGCAAATATTGCTAGTGTGTGTGTGTGTGTGTGTGTGTGTGTGTGTGTGTGTGTGTGTGTGTGTGTGTGTGTGTGTGTGTGTGTGTGTGTGTGTGAGGGAGCCATACAACATTATACATGGCCAGTTCTTAGCAGTATTTTGTGTGGGCCTGCCTGTGAGTGGTGGTTTTCTCTGTGTGTATGTTTTGGCGACTACGCTTGCGTGTGTGCCTGTGTGTGAATGAGTTTATTTGCATGTTTCTCTCATGTTTATACGTATGCAGGGAAGTAACGTGATGGAGGACCAAGATCTGAGGGACATGGGGATCACTGACCCAGGACACAGGAAGAAAATCCTCCATGCAGCACGCGGCCTGCCCAAGGTACCCTTCACTCTTGCACATTTTGAAATAAAATAACATTTAACCAATTATTAAAATCATCACCTGGAATGAATTACTTTTCTACAGGGTTTGAATGTTTCGCAGTACGATCTAAGGCTGACATGATGCTGATTTGGTCAAAAACTACACATAAAACAGGAGACTTAGATTGAACTTTTTAATGTGTATATTAAATTTGTAGGAAAGATAAAAGATCAGACATAGTCTAAAATTGAACGTGTTTATCTGGATGTATTATACATTTCATAAAGTTATGTTTCTGCCACCCTTTCAAAATAGCCGTTCATGATCAGTTTGGATTTTTTTATGAGCTGGTAACGGTTTTCTTGCAGAATGATCTCGCAATCACGCAATAATGACTGCAAGGATGTAATTTTGGTTTCAAATATGGTGGTACACTCATAACTTGAGTGGTGATAGTGAGGGAGTGTCAGTGATCCAAACTTTACATTAATTTTTGTAATATGTGGTCAGTAGATCTATTTTACCTAAAGTTTTACCTCATTTCAGCAAAAATATGCCCATGCATGACTGAACAGTAAAAAAGAAATTCCTCCTTAAGTCCTCACTCAGGGTCAAAGCCACACCAACTTCACATGTCTCTCTATGTGTAGGTGAAACCGCTCGGTTGTGACGGCAGCACCTCTCTCTCCTCTTGGTTGGACGTCCTTGGCCTGCATGAATATCTGCCCAACTTTCTTTCAAACGGCTACCGGACTCTGGAGTGTGTTAAAAACCTGTGGGAGCTGGAGATCGTCAATGTAAGAATCTTCTGGCAAACACACATGGTTGACTTCCAGCGGCTTCCGAATCTGAAACATCAGGCAATGATATTTTTGTCCAGACAGGTCACCATGGTCACAAGGATATTTGTGTTTGAAGTTAAGGATCACTTTTTTTGTCCATTCAGCACATGGCTTTGCACTTTAAAGGTACAATAAGAAGGAATTTTATAGCGTAATAATTCCAAAACTGTCTAATGTCCTAATTATGTTGGAAGGTGACACTGAAGCAAATTTCCTTCTTACTCAGCTGGAAGGTTGTAAGTTCTTCTTTTGAAAAAGCCAAAGAGGGACATAGTATTTGATAACCATCTGCTGCTGGGTCTGCGCCAAGCTAACGCTGCAGCACTGGCATTTGTAATTCAACACTGCACAACCAGAAGCTACAGAATTGTGGAAAGTGTGTTAGCCAGAAGCAGGAGCGACCCAGAAGTTATTTCTTGTACCCTAAGAAGCCACAGCATCTTTTTGCTTTCTTTAATATTTGGAAAAGCAGACTAGACTAACATTGAGCTAACAATGCTAGCAGTGAATTAGCAACAAATAGTCATCTCTAAAATTGTCTTAAGCTATTTTTTCAGTTACAGAAAGCTTGAAATTACATTGAAATGTATTCATCTATTTATCAACCTCTATATGACCTGTTTGTGTGGAGAGGCGGGCCAAACCTCTCCCCGTGTAGAGAGCTGCAGCAACCAAAATACCTCTGAACCAAACGATTGATGATGTGAGTCAACACAGTGAGATTCCAGCCTTGTTTGCCTTCATACCCTAAAAGCTCCATGCTACATAACCCACGTGAACGT